>NC_141873.1:124451621-124604795 GCF_056163025.1 Triticum urartu
GAGTTACGGTTTGGAAATGGCAAGCAATTCAAATATGACCACGGTCTGCGATTTACAGCACGTAGCCATCTAAATGCAACAAGATGAACATGCTACAGCACTCAAACATGACAACAAAATACATGGCAGGGATCCATACATGATGCTTAACAAAAGATGAACACTGAGCTATGGCCAATTCATCCACTAACAGGTTCAAACAAGCATGGCAAAAATGCATTTGGCAAACAGATTTCAGACTTAGTGAAATTAACACTTGTCTGGAATTTCAGATCAGGTAGCACACTTTGGAGCATGAAAACTACATGCTACAGGGCCTGAACATGGCAAAGTAAAGCATGGCATGGAGCTACTCAAAGAGCTTAACAAAAGTCCCTTAGTGACCTTGAGCCAAAAGGGATCATAAAATACATTTGCAAGCAGGTGAACATGGCAAAAACATAATCAGATCACAGACTTCGTGAAAAAAACTGGAACATGCAAAAACAGATATCAAGTAGGCATGTTTACGAGCTCGATGCACTCACTACAGAGCAAGTCATGACAATCTAAGCATACACCCATCAAGAATACACATTATACAAGCTAGAAATGGCAAGAACAATAACATAGCGTGCATGGATCAACTACAACATCCTCGGCAAAATCGCTAACAAGTAGACAATCTGCCCAGATTCACGAAATAGCAAAAGTAGAGCTCGATTGACTCAATCTAGGGTGCTCCATAATTGCAAACAAAGACATGGATGGATAGAGCACTACAATATTAACAAAACATCCTTATTGATCATCCTCAAAAGAGGCACGGATCACTAGGAAACAACATGAACATATGGCATATTGAGATAAACAGGTCAAGGACTTGGTGGAAATGCTAAGTCCCTGAAATCAGCATTAACGAATGCACCACTTTGCAAGCTTGTGCTAGTCACCACACACATCACAAAAATACATGGGTTGAACCTCTGGAAAGATGGCAAAACATATAACAAAACACATGTAGAGCTCAGGGGCACAACATGCACACAATAATCATGGAAAAAATGACAAATATCTAATTGGAACAGCAGATCTGACAATTATCTCAAACAGCACTCTTCCAATAGCATTTAGGGCATCAAGATGAACTCAAATGAAAATGATGCAATGAGATGAAATGATGTACTCTCTGAGATGAACATTTTGATATGCTATATGCCCAAAACAGAGCTACAGATGCAAAGTTACGATGCGATGAACATAGCAAAATAATTAGGGTCTCGGGCAAAAAGTCAACCGATCCGAGATCCGGATCCAGATCTGGCCGCACGGAACACGAGGTTCGCCAGGGAACTTGAAGCTCGCCGGAGTTGGGGTAGATCGTCGGAGGAGGGGTTCGGCGCGGGGACGGCCGGAGTGGAGTTGGCCGGAGCCGGCCTTGGGCGGTGCGTGGAGAGGGCGGAGAGGGGCGCCGGTCGGCGGCGGCTTGCGGAGCGAGGGGACTCGGGGCCCGGTCGGGCAGAGGAGAGGGCCGGCCTCGGGCCCTCACGGGCCGGCGGCTGCGGGCAGCGAAGCGGTCCCCTCGGGGACACGTGGCAGCGGCTGGTTGGTCGGCGGCGGCGGGCGGACGTGTCTGGCCCGATTCAGACACGTCCGGCGGCGAAGGGAGCGGTTTTTTTAGGTTTGAAGGAGGGGATCCGGAATTTTGAGGAGGGGGTCTATATATAGAGGTAGAGGGAGCTAGGAGTGTCCAAATAAGGTGTGGTTTTCGGCCACACGATCGTGATCGAACGCTCTAGATGATGGGGAGGGTTTTGGGCCAAATTGGAGGGGTGTTGGGCTGCAACACACACGAGGCCTTTTTGGTCCCTCGGTTAACCGTTGGAGCATCAAGCGAAGTCCAAATGGTACGAAACTTGACAGGCGGTCTACCGGTGGTAAACCAAGGCCGCTTGAAAAGTCTCGGTCCAATCCGGAAATGTTCAATCCCCACACACGAAAGAAAGGTAGAAATGACCACCGGAGGAGAACGGAGCGCCGGAATGCAAAACGGACAACGGGGAAAATGCTCGGATGCATGAGATGAACACGTATGCAAATGCAATGCACATGATGACATGATGTGAGATGCATGACAACGACAACAACACATGGAGACAAAAACCAGAACCCGAGGAAATAAAATAACTTAACGCCGGAAACGGCAAGAGTTGGATTACATATTGGGTAAATCATATCCGGGGTGTTACAAACAACATCCAAATGTGATGCATAATCTAACTATTTTCTGACACTGAAACTTAAACGAAAGCATCCATCAACATCCCTACAACTTAATTAAAACTTAACTGAGGAACAACATCCAACAGGAAGGTCACGACAGAACTAAAACTAATAGCATCCATCGATCATCATCATCATCATGAAACGGACCATCGGCAGCTTTCTTTGCAGTTGAGTTGCCACACACCCATATACTCATCCATTGAAAATAAAATGAATTGTTAACACGCAATGCATTGACATGATGCAAGTACTAACAGAGGCAAGATTAGTCACGTACAAAGGTTGAAGGCCATGCAATCTTTGTTTTTTCAGCATTACCGAGAGTATTGTAGTTTTTGCGAGTCCATACCAAATTTTCAGTTTTCTCAAGTGCCATATCGACATGCACCGCCCAGAATTCATTTCCAATTTCAGCACCATCAAGTTTGATTTAAGATCACGACTTACAATTTTAGCAAGAGCTATGTCCCTGTTATATGTTTTCAGGCTCTTCAAGAATACTTTAGTTCCTACCTGTTAGAGAAAACCAAAGTTACCATATGACAAAACAGAAAAAATAGGTGAGCATATGAAATGAATGAGTACTCTTACAGGTAGTTCATTGGCAGCCAACCAACTCAGGGAAGCACTTTGAGAACTCTTACTGCTTGCATTAGCACCTTTTGTTGTTTTTTTGGGCTGGACAACAGTCTAATAGAGGTTATTACAGGAGGAACATCATCCAAAGAAGAAGTAATAAAAAGCTAACACCATAGTTTGAACACAAATTTGTATGTGATTATGAAAATATACCAACTTGTTTGAAGCAGAAGTTTTTTCTCCCTAACGTGCACTGACATCCTCAAGCAAAGTTTCTTTGTTCTGAACAGCGTTCTGATAGCAAGACGACCAGTAGATAAATAACCATCGGAAACAATATTTTTTAAACATATTGTATATCATAATGGAAATATACCTTTTGTGCAGCATAATTTATTTCCCTTTTCCATGCACTAAAATTATGATCATAAGTCACTTCTTGGTTCTGGACAACATTCTGATAGCAACAAGTAACCACATAAACATGGGAGCAATATAGTTTGATCATAATTTTGGAAATGAGACTATGATGATACCTTGGGTGCAGCAGAACATTTTTCTAGTTGTCATGTACTGCCACCATTATGAACCATAGTTTGTTTGTTCTAGGATAAAATGAAACGAATCAACTTTTGGGTATTGTACATGCAATTGCAAAAAGTGCAAGCGTAACGACTTAAAACTCAGCAATGACAGGTTCCAAAGAGTATTTAAGTAGACAAACCTTATCTGAAATAGAACTATTGTTTGATGTTTGCAAATCTGCACCATTTGAACCACTTTGCTTGTTCTATAAATTACTTAGTCGTGTTTTAACAAGTCGGAGTCCATCAACGGGAGGAGCAAGCACCCTCTACATATATCATAACATAAATATTAGTTGATACATAATTTCTAGAGTGAAATTTTAGGATTTTATTGAGTACTTTAACAAGATACAAACTTTTCTATTTGAGTTATGTCCATCAACCGAAGGTTCAAGCCCAATTGTAGCCATTGGATCTGAAATTTCCTATGATATAAGTACAAAAAGGATAGTCCACAAACTAAATGAAGGTTACAGTTCATAGAAATTTACCTGATTTGGTTGTCTTTCCATTCTTCTCATCTGCTCCTGCAGTTCCATAATTTTAGCATCTTCATTTTTCTTATCTTGCTGTAACTTTTCTAGTTCAACTCTAAATGCTAGCATATCTTCATTTGGTGTGTCCTCCACCGAAGTAAAATGTGTATTCTGGAATATACGTGAAGTAGAAACATAAAAAAGTTTTTTCGGGTATGGAACTAGTCCCAAACCATGTACATGACCAGGCTTGTCATCTCCTAATACTTTGTTTAACGCATCTCCTATCCATGCAATCTTGCCATCACTGTTATCTGCTGATTCAGGGGTTTTCCCCATAATAGCCTTCAAATCTTCCTAAATACATAAAGAATGTAAATAAGAAGAATATATATAATATCAAATTCAAAAATGAATGGTTGAGAGTTGTAAATATACCACATGAACATTAATGAATTTGTTCTTGCAAGTTTTCGGCTTGTGCGTATGGACGAACAGGTGAGCCCTATGAGGATACTTCTTTTCAGGATCTGCACATTTCTGTTGTGAGCTTTTTGCCAAGGCCGATGAAAGAAGCAGAGTGTTCAAGTACTGCAACCGCAGGTAATGAACAACTAACAGACCTCAGCTCAGGTGGATAAATTACTGCAGTTTTGTAAACACTAATGAATAAAATCTAAAATGCTAATTTCAATCAAGTATATGTAAGGTGTATCCTTATAGAAGAAGTATAGGAAGAATCATAAACAACCCCATCTATCTGAAGGGTCCCCAAAATTCTAATCTAAACAAATAACAGAGGACAACTATCAAACACTTGGTGTGCACTATCAAATTCACTCAAAGAGAAGAGTAATTATACAGCTTTGAAGGGTTAGATCTCAAGCAAAAGGGGGGGGGAGGAGGCAAAATCTTCAAATCTTACTAGTATTTACCTGCTGTTTCTACGAAATCGGGGGTGGGGATTGATATGCTTTCTGTCCCAGATGCTGAACAAGACATGCCTCCTTTGCCCTCAACCTTCAATCGTGGAATGGGGGTGCAGCTATGAGGTTCATGAGGGAGGGCACACCATGATCGATCTGCTCAAGAGAAGGATCCTCCGTACAGGACGAGGAAGGGATCTGTGTTGATATGGGGGAGGCGCGTGAGGTTTCCTATTTTCGTGGCACAGTTAACTCCTCGCATGACCTGATGTTAGTCTCCGTCGTTGATTACTATGATAGGTGGGGCCATGGCAATCAAGCGCGAGAGCTTAATTTCTTTTGACTAGTCGCTATTGGCAGGAGACATGAGAGGGAAAAGGAAAAAATCGGTGTGAAACCAAACAAAGAAAATAAGGGAGTAAAAATTTGAAGAGAAATAAGTTATATTATTTGTTATTATCGTCTGGCCAGTGACACGCACTTGTACATATATTTGTCATAAATTACACTGTCGCGCGCAGGGCAGCATTGGTGGAGGGAGCCGCCCAGTTCCGCATGCCCTCCCCTTGAGGCGGCGCTGGCGCCGCTCGGACATCTCCATGGTGGTCTTGGACCAGTAGATGGCATAGGGCTCCGCCAATGCGGCGGGTGCGAGGACCCAGTTTGGCGGGATGTCCGACATCGCGAACACGGTGCGGTGCTACGCGTTGCGCCGCTCCGTTCACTCGGCTGCCGTCGCACTACGACGACGTTGTCCCGCCACTGTGTCCCAGGTAATGCACAAGGCATCCGCATGTATTATCAAGCGCCACGTAGGGCTTCTGCTTCATGGCGATCTGGGCAACGACATGGCTGTGATGGCAGCATGGGGTCAATGAGGGCAGCGCCAAACGACAATCACAGAGGGAGCTCGAACTGTCGCTGTAACTCCTCATGTCCTATGGAATGGCTGATTGGATCGGTGCGTTGGCGCTGTTTCGAGATCGGTTTGCATGGGAGAGCCATTTGGTTGGACCGCATACATTAGCACGAGTCCGGGCGCATGCAAAAAACATTATGCCTCATTAATACCATCTCGAAATAGGCTTTCGCCTTGCTTTATAGATAAAGCAACAATCCATACAAACATCCAACACAATGGCAACCACAAGGACGGCTTGGGCAGCAGCACAATCATGTCAAAAAAACAAAAAAGGGGGGAGCCACCTATTAGAACGCCCCATTGGGCCATCTCCCACCAAGGAGACAAAGGACCTCTATGCGAGCTGGGCCATCTCCCACCAAGGAGTCCATATGGACCATCAACAGCTTACCAATCGGCTCTGACACGGCCTTGAGGATGTGTTCCTGCTT
Organism: Triticum urartu; assembly: GCF_056163025.1. NCBI lineage: Eukaryota > Viridiplantae > Streptophyta > Magnoliopsida > Poales > Poaceae > Triticum > Triticum urartu. The sequence goes on from NC_141873.1 coordinate 124,457,808, forward strand.
GCTCCCTTCTGGAAGCCCATAGATGAACAACCACACCTGCTCAAGAGGAGGCACCGGGCCCGGCTTCACCATGACCTTCTGAATAGAGATCGTGAACATGTCGATAGGACACTTGACACTGTCTCGGGTCCAAACGTTGAGCATCTCTGCCAAGGGGAAGGGCACCGAGAAGACCATCGGTGCCGTCTCAGTGACCTCCCACGAGAAGACGTTGTCTTTGTAATCGCCAATGTGTGCTGACAGCTCGTCCTTGATGACCTCGGCAGTCACCGCCAGGGACGACGGCAACTCCTGGCCAGGGACGACAGAGACCAACGCTAAGTGAGGCCAAATGGGCCAATCCTCCAGGGTCGCGTCCACGTAGTAGAACGCCCCATCAGGCACCCCGTACCCCAAGTAGGCAAGGGTGGAGGGGCACCTACGGGGAATACACTTCGACCGGAAGTGCCCGGCGCATCTGTAGTTGATGCACATCGTCTCCTCGCGGGTGCGGGGGCAGACGAGCATCCCGCTAGGGACACATGGGCGAGCGGCAGTCGATAAGGAATCGGCACATCCGCCAAGGACACACGGGCCGGCCCACCCAGCAGCTTCGCAGGCAAGCGCGGCAGCGACGGACTCCATCATGATGGCAGGGCCACCAGCGATGGGCGCGCGAGCATGGGAGTGTTAGATGTGTATAGTCCCCTTTCTGTATATCCCCATTGTATAAGGGGTTTCTTACACTTTACCAGATAGTCTCATGATTACGGTGTGTGATATGTATATTTTTCAACAACTCTGAAGGGGGGGGATACTACTCCCGGTGGGAGTAGGACTCTCTTGGGCGCGCCATAGAGGTTCGGGCCGCCCCCTCCTCCACTCCTTTATATACGGGGGAGGGGGGCACCCCATAGACACACAAGTTGACAATTGTCTTAGCCGTGTGCGGTGCCCCCCTCCACCATAATCCACCTCGGTCATATCGTTGCAGTGCTTAGGCGAAGCCCTATTCCGGTAGCTTCATCACGCCGTCGTGTTGACGAAACTCTCCCTCGACACTCAGCTGGATCTAGAGTTCACGGGACGTCTCTGAGCTGAACGTGTGCAGATCGCGGAGGTGCCGTACCTTTGGTGCTAGGATCGGTTGGATCGTGAAGACGTTCGACTACATCAACCATGTTGTCATAACGCTTCCACTTATGGTCTACGAGGGTACGTGGACAACACTCTTCCCTTCTCGTTGCTATGCATCACCATGATAGATCTTGCGTAGGATTTTTTTTTGAAATTACTGCGTTCCCCAACAATATTCACCTCCACAATCAAATCGTAGAAACTTAATTTTCTTGTTACAATGATTTTCCACTTCACTCTGAAATTCTTTGAAATTTTCAAATGTTTCAGACTTATGTTTCATCAAGTAGATATACCCATATATGCTCGAATCATCTGTGAAGGTAAGAAAATAACGATACCCTCCGCGAGCAACAACACTCATCGGACCACATACATCAGTATGTATTATTTTCCAACAAGTCTGTTGCTCGCTCCATTGTTCTGGAGAATGGAGTCTTAGTCGTCTTGCCCACGAGGCATGGTTCGCAAGCATCAAGTGATTCATAATCAAGTGATTCCAAAAGTCCATTAGTATGGAGTTTCTTCATGCGCTTTACACCAATATGACCTAAACGACAGTGCCACAAATAAGTTGCACTATCATTATTAAACTTATATCTTTTGGCTTTAATATTATGAACATGTGTATCACTACTATCAAGATTTAGTAAAAACAGACCACTCATCAAGGGTGCATGACCATAAAAGATATTATTCATATAAATAGAACAACCATTACTCTCTGATTTAAATGAATAACCGTCTCGCATCAAACAAGATCCAGATATAATCATCACCTCATCCTTAGCCAACCTTCGCTTAATCCGTAGCCCCTGTTTCGGGTTGCAAATGTTAGCAACTGAACCAGTATCAAATACCCAGACGCTATTGCGAGCATTAGTAAGGTACACATCAATAACATGTATATCAAATATACCTTTCACTTTGCCATCCTTCTTCTCCGCCAAATAGTTGGGGCAGTTCCGCTTCCAGTGACTAGTCCCTTTGCAGTAGAAGCACTCAGTCTCAGGCTTAGGTCCAGACTTGGGCTTCTTCACTTGAGCAACAACTTGCTTGCCATTCTTCTTGAAGTTCCCCTTCTTCCCTATACCCTTTTTCTTGAAACTGGTGGTCTTGTTGACCATCGACACTTGATGCTCTTTCTTGATTTCTACCTCCGCAGCCTTTAGCATTGCGAAGAGCTCGGGAATCGTCTTATCCATCCCTTGCATATTATAGTTCATCATGAAGCTCTTGTAGCTTGGTGGTAGTGATTGAAGAACTCTGTCAATGACACTATCAACAAGAAGATTAACTCCCAGCTGAGTCAAGTGGTTGTGGTACCCAGACATTCTGAGTATATGTTCACTGACAGAACTATTCTCCTGCATTTTGCAGCTGTAGAACTTATTGGAGACTTCATATCTCTTAATCCTTGGCATTTGCTTGAAATATTAACTTCAACTCCTAGAACATCTCATATGCTCCATGACGTTCAAAACGTCGTTGAAGTCCCAGTTCTAAGCCGTAAAGCATGGCACACTGAACTATCGAGTAGTCATCAGCTTTGCTCTACCAGTGTTCATAACATCTGGCATTACTCCTGCAGTGGGTTTGTCACCTAGAGGTGCTTCCAGGACGTAATTCTTCTGTGCAGCAATGAGGATAATCCTCAGGTTACGGACCCAGTACGTGTAATTGCTACCATCATCTTTCAACTTAGCTTTCTCTAGGAATGCATTAAAATTCAGTGGAACAACAGCACAAACCATCTATCTACAACAACATAGACATGCAAAATACTATCAGGTACTAAGTTCATGATAAAATTCAATTAATCAAATTACTTAAGAACTCCCACTTAGATAGACATCCCTCTAATCATCTAAGTGATCACGTGATCCATATCAACTAAACCATGTCCGATCATGATGTGAGATGGAGTAGTTTTCAATGGTGAACATCACTATGTTGATCATATCTACTATATGATTCATGCTTGACATTTCGGTCTCGGTGTTCCGAGGCCATATCTGCATATGCTAGTGTAACACCCACGATGCGGCTATATCTCCCACGTGTCGAGGCACGACTTAGAGGCATAACCGCATGGTGGTTTTGTCGCAAGAGGGGTAATCTTCACACAATCCCATGTACTGAATAAGAAAGGGATAAAGAGTTGGCTTACAATTGCCACTTCACACAAATAACAAGTTTAAACATACATCATATATAGTACAATCAAGGTCCGACTATGGAACCAAAATAAAAGAAGACAACCCCAAATGCTAGATCCCCGATCGTCCCAATCGGGCACCACTACTGATCATCTGGAAAAGACATATAATAACGACCAAGATCTTCATCGAGCTCCCACTTGAGCTCGGTTGCCTCATCTGCACTGGTTTCATCGGCACCCGCAACTTTTGGAAGTATTTGTGAGTCACGAGGACTCAGCAATCTCACACCCGCGAGATCAAGACTATTTAAGCCTAAGGGTAGGATGTGGTAATGAGGTGGAGCTACAACAAGCGCTAAGAAAATGAGGTGGCTAACATACGCAAATAAGAGCGAGAAGATAAGCAACGCAACGGTCGAGAAGCTAGAAGTGATCAAGAAGTGATCCTGAAACTACTTACGTTCAAACATAACTCCAAAACCGTGTTCACTTCCCGGACTCTGCCAAAAAGAGACCATCACGGCTACACACGCGGTTGATGCATTATAATTAAGTTAAGTGTCAAGTTCTCTACAACCGGACATTAAAAACTTCCCATCTGCCACATAACCGCGGGCACGGCTCTCAAAAGTTTATACCCTGTAGGGGTGTCCCAACTTAGCCCATCACAAGCTTCACAATCAACGAAGGATATTCCTTCTCCCGAAACAACCCGATTAGACTCGGAATCCCGGTTACAAGACATTTCGACAATGGTAAAACAAGACCATCAAGACCGCCCGGATGTGCCGACAAATCCCGATAGGAGCTGCACATATCTCGTTCTCAGGGCACACCGGATGAACACTATGTACAGCTAAAACCAGCCCTCAAGTTTCCCTGAGGTGGCGCTGCAAGTGGCTCTAGGTTGGACCAACACTCAGAGGAGCACTGGCCCCGGGGGGGGGGGGGGGGGGTTAATATAAAGATTACCCTCGGGCTCGCGAAAACCCAAGGGAAAGTTATAGGTTGTTAGGCAAATGTAAAACCAAGGTTGGGCCTTGCTGGAGGAGTTTTATTCAAAGCGAACTGTCAAGGGTGTCCCATAACCCCAACCGCGTTAGGAACGCAAAATCAAGGAACATAACACCGGTATGACGAAAACTAGGGCGGCAAGAGTGAAACAAAACACCAGGCATAAGGCCGAGCCTTCCACCCTTTACCAACTATATAGATGCATTAATTAAATAAGAGATATTGTGGTATCCCAACATAAACATGTTCCAACATGGAGCAATCTTCAACTTCACCTACAACTAACAACGCTATAAGAGGGGCTGAGCAAAAGCGATAACATAGCCAAAACAACGGTTTGCTAGGAAGGTGGGTTAGAGGCTTGACATGGCAATATGGGAGGCATGATATAACAAGTGGTAGCTAGCGCGACATAGCGATAGAGCGAACAACTATCAAGCAAAGATAGAAGTGATTTCGAGGGTATGGTCATCTTGCTTGAAATCACGCAAGGAAGAAGAACAAGTCCATGAAGAAGACAAACGGACGTAGTCGAAAGGATCCTCACAAACGCGACGTTACCGGAACTAACAAGAAGAAGCAAAACACCGGAAAGGAGCCAACAACATGGTAAACACACAAGCATAACCATGGCATGATGCACAAACAAGTATGATGCATGTCCGGTTTAATGAGGCATGGCATGGCAAAGTGCACAAACAACACTACAAGTTAAGTGGAGCTCAATATGTAACAAGATGCATGTTGACGAAACACCACATTCGATTATTTAGTTCACTCCTGTTTAGGTACTCAACAATAATAATTGTTGGTTAACATGGAAAGAGGTGAAACATAATTAAATTAACTATTTAGGCAAGTTTAAATGAGGCCAGAAATAACAAACAACAATTCTTGTAAATCCCCATATGCATTTAGCAATTTAATGCAAACAACAATTTTAAACATTTTAAATGTTATTATCATGATGCGGATGACATGTGCAAGTTTTATGCAATTTTTGTTAAAAGTTGACATGAACATGATATGAAACATTTGTCACCGTGGTGGAAAGAAAGGGTGCCATGGCGACGATAACGAAAACGGTGCCATGGCAACATTCGGTTCCGGTAACGCGATTGAGATGCCGGCGAAAAAGATAGGGCGTGAGCGAGTTGAGCAAGATGGTGGGGTGCTCCCGACTACCGGGTTCCCACGGGTTAGTGGCATGGAAACGAGTGACAAATCGTACACGGTGCAAACATACAGTTCATCTCATACAACGTGCATTCGTCCACGAGTCATCGTCTCGGTGGTATACCTTTGAAGCGTGCGTTTTCGAGGCGGTTCTAGTTCGTTGAGGGAAGTAGTGGCTCATGTTCGGGAAGCAGTTTATGACGATGGTAGTTGAACTTGCTGATCCAAGGGGGTATTTGGTATTCTTGTTCTTGCGATGGTAGTCGTTCACATTCGTTCGGAGAGGTACTTGATGACTCCAAGCCCTTCGGGGTCGACGGTAGTCGTACAAGGGTCTTCGGTGATGGTAGGTGTACACACGTTGTAGTAGAACTTAACGCTTGCGTTACACGTGTCTTTGTCGACGGTAGTGGTACACTAGTCGGGGAGGGACTTGACGCATCAAAGGTCTTCGGTGCCACGGTACTTGTCAGGTCATCATGTAGACGTACTTTCGAAGAGGAACTTGTCATGTCCCAAAATGAGCAAGGCAAAAGCCCTCATTCAGTGGTGCTCGAACTTGACAAAATCCACGAATGGGTCTTGGCGTATCCTGGTCTTGGAGAGGTCTCCGGAAAAGAACTTGGCGTCCACGGGGACATGGAGCCACGGTCTTGGCATCAAGAAGGGGGCAAATGCCAACGAGGGGCGAGGTGGACGCTACTGTTGCCTGCCAGGAGGCAAAACAAGGCGATGACGAGATCGAGGAGGCGCTGGGAGGACGGCGATGAGGTGGACTAGGCCGGTGGAGCAGGAGGATTGCCGAGGTGCACGGGGCAGCCACGGTGAGGCAGGGGATGGAACTACTGCTGCAGAGAACTTGGCATAGGGACGAGGTCCTGCCGAACCCGACGAGGAGTTCGGGGTTATAGGAGCCGGCAGTGGAGGCAGAGCAGCATCGTCTTGGCGTGGAGCCTCGGTGTGCGGCGGCGCACGGATCTGAGACGAGGTGGCGGAGGGCGAGCTTGGGAGGTAGGTCGCGGAGGCCGAGGTGTCACTTCGGGCTCGGGGTAGCGCACGACAGACGAAGCAGGTTTGGCGATGGTGCTCGGGCTGCAGGAGGCGGCCGGCTGCAAGGCGGTGAGGAGGTGGACGCCGACTGCAACTGGTCCATGGCAGGAGGCCATGGCGAGCAGGCGACGACCATGGCTGGTTGGACGAGCTCCATTTTCCCGGAGGAGCGACAGTGGCATGGGGCAGCGTCGGAAACAAGGTGGAGCGCGGGCGTGAGGCATGCGCTCGCTCTCTACTGGCAACATCGCGAGAGGAGGAGAGGGATACGAGCGAGAGAGCAGGGTCAATCAGGAGGCAGTGGGCAGAGGGAGAGATGGGATTGGGGAAGGTGTTCGCTAGGGTTAGAGCTGGTGGGGCACTAGCTGGGCTTTAGGAAGGCTGCGGTGGCCTGGGCCTTGGGCCAATTTGGTCCGGCTGGATACAAGTGGCGGCTGGGCTTCTCTCTTCCTCCTTTCTCTTTTCATTAACATAGAACTAGAAGAAAGGAAAGAAGGTAAGAGAAGGTTGGAAGAAGAATTTGGGCATGCAGTTAGTTTTTACAGACTCATAAAAATGAGTTTGAACCAGGAAAAATAGAAGTTTGCATGATTCCAAGATTTAAACTCAAACTCATCTGAATTTAATCAAACGCTTTGAACTAGGACTAGGGCTTTGAAGTGCCCAGAAATGTTGAAACTTTTGGAGGAACCTAGGCAAATGGGAAGAGAAATGTGGGTAATGTTTTGAAGTCAAACTTGAAGTAGAAAAGACATGGGGAATATTTGCAAGTGTGTTTATGGGTGATTCCGAAAAATGGAATATTTTATAATAGCTCCCTAAATATCGGGAAGGTATGTTTTAAAGAGAAACCACCATGTGAGTTCCCTCAATTTAAATGGATCAGAAATCCATGCAATTTTTTAAGTGAGTTTTAGTTAGCTTTGAGAAAATGATGGCATGATGACATGATGCAATGCAAAAGATGCAAAGATGAATGCAACAAGCAAAACAAATCACACGACGAAACTCAGAAACCATGGAACGCATCTGGAACACCGGTCTTGGGGCGTCACAACACTCGTCCACTTACAAGAGATCTCATCCCGAGATCTGGGATGGCACCGGAGAGAAGCAGAAAAGGAAGAGGAGAGGTAAACTAAGTTGCTTCTTGGACAAACGAGTGAAACCACGAACCTTGAGAGGTTGAGCAAATTGAAAGCAAGAATACAATGAAGATGAACAAAGTTGAAAACACTGTTACAAAAGAGTAACAAGGAACATTACTAGAACCTTGTAGGTTGAAAGACATAAGAAAAGGGTTGCAATGGACAAGAAGTACATGCAAGCACTCCGGTTGAAACAAGATGTACAAGGAACGATAAAGATCAATTACGACAACACTCTGGTTAGAAATGGAAGGCAATAATATGAACTTGGCAAAAAGAAAGCACTTGGATGAGACTCCGGTTAGAAGAGTGATAGACACAACACTCCGGTTAAAACAAGATAGAGAAGGAATAAGAATGATATAATTTGGATAGCACTCCGACTGTAAATGGAAGGAATTGAACATGAACTTGACAAGATGAGAGGATACTTGATGAAATCCGCAACACACTGCCTCCGGAACTATTGAAAGAATGGCACAAGGGGTAAGAAAGATTTCAGACAACACTTCGTTTGAGAAGGGAGGCAAAACTTGACAAGATGAGAGAACTTGAATGAAGGACACGACGCTCAGGTTGAATGGACAAGCACGAGAAGAACATAGTCCTCACAATCCGAGATGATGAGTGAAGAGAGCAACATCACAATGCCTCCGGAAGAAAAGAATAGAAGTTAGATCATTGGAATAACAGAATGGAGAAGAAAATGTCAGCTTCTACCACAAATGAGCTTGGAAAGCGCCCTTCCAAGAAGGTTATACCGGAGTTGTTGGAAAACCAACAACGAAACGAATAAAATTCTAGTGGGCTTATGGAAAACTTCTCAAGATTGAGGCAAAATTCTGCCACTAATGGAAACAATAGATTGGATTGATATCAACAAGGAGACGAGAAACTTATTTCACTGGGAGGAAAAATGAAGAACTTGGGTCATTTATAAGCACCATAATAGCAACAATCCTTAGGGAAAGCTTTAGGTGAAATATAACCCAAGATAATTCCAATGAAGAGATTGATGGGTTGCAAAGGATCTCATGAACAAATTGAAAATGATGGGTTTAAAATATGTCATTCCGGACAACATGTGAATCATGAAACACGAAGGGAAATTGTCAAGAGTGACATAACACCACCTAAAAAGATAAGAGATAAAGAATTGCACTTCGGAATGCAAGATGAAGAATGCTTGAACTCCTCAAAACAAAACATGTGTTGAGCACCCTATTTAATTTTGAGTATAGCTTGGCGTATCATAACTTCGAGAGAGATCTTGAAGAACAATTGAAGAATGAAAAGTATCCTTGACGAACCACCATGAAGAAACACTCGAAGAACTCCGGATAGATAAAAAAGAAGGTCATAAGGAAAAGAAGCTTGAAAAGAATAAGATGAATCCTTGCATCGATTAGATGGAGCTTCACGATGATATAACCGAGAAAACTTGGAACTCCGGAAAAAGAAAGATGAAACAATTGAAACCAAGAATTTCTTCCTCATGAACAAACTCCGGAAGAAGGAATTGAATTTACTCGAAGAAACAAGAATAAGAATTACATTATGCGTATCCTTCATTAATTAGATTGATGACCCACAATGGATTTGGCATACTACTCATTCTCATTGGAAAATATTAAGGAGAGATATAGCGCAAACTTGGAGAAGTCTTGAACAAGCCACCAGTAGGATTTGGAAGGCATGAATGCATCACCAGGAAGAATTGGAAAATGAACGAACATACTTGAGAAAATTTAGATACAAGTGAACGAAGAGATCACGAGCTGATTAGAGAATACTTGAATGATGCACCGATAAGATTTGGAGAACGAGAGCTGAAAGTTGGAATGAATAATCTCGAAATGATGGGCTCCGGAGAATCAAACTGAAAAGACTCCTGAATTGCTCCGAATGGGTGAAAAGAATTCTCACAATCGAAAACAATTATGAGAGGATGACATAAAGCTAGCACCATGAATCTTGGGAAGAACAGGTAAGGATTTAAGAGGAACTCCTCTTTGGTCTTCAGACTCCGAGAATGACGACGAGAAACACCACCAAGAATTGTTTAGACACTCCGGGAGAATCAAAAGCGAATAGTTTGAGCCAACAATGGAAAGAATTAGAAAGATCTTGGAGAAATACATTTGACTGATGAGAAATCATTCTTACGTCAAACTTCGAAAGAATTTGGGAATAGCTCCGGTAAAATTAGAAGAGTCAGGTAAGATCCTGGGAAAAGACATGTGGGTTAGGGCCCATTCAAAGATACACCGTCGAACGATTTAAAAGAGAGATTGCACCAGTTGAATTAAATGACTTGAATGAGATAATAATCTCCAAATAGTTAAGAAAGAAAACATGAATCTTCTGAGATATATTCAGCACTCCAGAACAAATGAATGGCGAGAAGTGGATGATTAAGAGGTGCACTGTCATGGGAAAACATTTGAAACAAGGAAAGAGATATGATCAACACTGAAAGCTTGAATTGAATCCACCAGAGAAGAAAAGAGAACAAAGAATAATAAACTTGAAGCTTCGTTAGTATCTGAAAGTGCAACTATCCCTAGGTGGTTTTGGTAATTCCTAACAACATATAGCTCATTGAGCTAATGCTATTCCAAAATTAATATTTCAGGAAAAGCTCAATGAATGGCATGGCATGGATGAGGAATGTGGACCCCTCAAAATATTAAGGACAAAAAGATTGGCTCAAGCTCAAATCTCAAGACTCTACATTATATATTTTAGTGATCCAAGATCACATTGAGTCTATAGGAAAAGCCAATACTATCAAGGAGGGATGAGGTGTTGCTTAATGGCTTGCTTCCTTCATACTACTTAGTGATATGCTCCAAAACCCTCAACTACCTTCCCACATCCACATATGACCTAAACTAAAAGTCGAACTCGGCCCTACCGATTCTTTCTATCCGGCGCCACCAAGTTTCAAATGTCATAGCCACTGCCACAAACCCTAGGCAAATCGGTCTCACCGATAGGGATTTCGGTCACACCGAGATGGGGTTGTAATCTCTTTGTTTCCCTTCGTAACGTTTCGGTCCTACTGAGATGAGCGATCGGTCCCACCGAGATTGCAATATAAACTCTCTATTTCTCTTTCATAACATTTCGGTCCCACCGAAATGAGCGATCGGTCCCACCGAGTTTACCTGACCAACTCTCTGGTTAGCTTATTACCAAAATCGGGCCCACCGAGTTTGTGTAATCGTTCACACCAAGATTACGTTATGCCCTAACCCTAACCATATCGGTCCTACCGAGTTGCATCTCAATCCCACCGAAAATCCTAACGATCACTAGGTTTACTAAATCGGTCCGACCGAGTTTTTCACTTCGGTCTCACCGAGATTGGTAAATTGTGTGTAATAGTTAGTTTTTGTGTGGAGGCTATATATACCCCTCCACCCACTCTTCATTCACGGAGAGAGCCATCAGAACATACCTACACTTCCAATACACATTTTCTGAGAGAGAACCACCTACTCATGTGTTGAGGCCAAGATATTCCATTCCTACCATATGAATCTTGATCTCTAGCCTTCCCCAAGTTGCTTTCCACTCAAACCTTCTTTCCACCAAATCCATATCCTGTGAGAGAGAGTTGAGTGTTGGGAGACTATCATTTGAAGCACAAGAGCAAGGAGTTCATCATCAACACACCATTTGTTACTTCTTGGAGAGTGGTGTCTCCTAGATTGGCTAGGTGTCACTTGGGAGCCTCCGACAAAGATTGTGGAGTTGAACCAAGGAGTTTGTAAGGGCAAGGAGATCGCCTACTTCGTGAAGATCTACCGCTAGTGAGGCAAGTCCTTCGTGGGCGATGGCCATGATGGGATAGACAAGGTTGCTTCTTCGTGGACCCTTTGTGGGTGGAGCCCTCCGTGGACTCGCGCAACCGTTACCTTCCATGGGTTGAAGTCTCCATCAACGTGGATGTACGATAGCACCACCTATCGGAACCACGACAAAAACATCCGTGTCTCCAATTGCGTTTGAATTCTCCAAACCCTTCCCTTTACATTCTTGCAAGTTGCATGCTTTACTTTCCGCTGCTCATAGACTCTTTGCATGCTTGCTTGAATTGTGTTAAGAATGCTTGACTTGTGCTAAGATAGCTAAAATCTGCCAAAGACTAAAATTGGGAAAAGGATATACTTTTATTTGGTCAAGTAGTCTAATCACCCCCCTCTAGACATACTTTCGATCCTACAAGTGGTATCAGAGCTTTGGTCTCCATTTGCTTTGATTTCCATAGCTTTTGGTGGTCATAGCCTTGGTTTCTCAATCTAGGAGAGTATGGCGTCTAGCGAGGGAAATTATCACCGTAGAGGTCCTTACTTTGATGGCACTAATTTTGCTAGTTGGAAGCATAAGATGAAAATGCATATTCTTGGACATAACCCCGCCGTTTGGGCTATTGTGTGTGTTGGCTTGCAAGGTGAATTCTTCGATGGGAGAGAACCGAATCGTGAAGCTACCGCGGATGAGTTGAAGATGCTACAATACAATGCTCAAGCTTGTGATATCCTCTTCAACGGATTGTGCCCCGAAGAATTCAACAAAAATCAGCCGTCTTGAGAATGCAAAGAAAATTTGGGATACTTTGATTGATATGCATGAAGGTACCGACTCCGTCAAGGAATCCAAGTTGGATGTGCTTCAAAGTCAACTTGACAAGTTCAAAATGAAGGATGGTGAAGGTGTCGCTGAAATGTACTCTAGGCTTGATCTTATCACAAATGAGATTGCCGGCTTAGGAAGTGAAGAGATGACCGACAAATTCATCATCAAGAAGATCCTAAGAGCCTTGGATGGAAAATACGATACCGTATGCACATTGATCCAAATGATGCCAAATTACAAAGATCTCAAGCCAACGGAAGTCATTGGAAGAATTGTTGCTCATGAGATGTCACTCAAGGATAAGGAGGAGCTCCATAACAAGTCAAGTGGTGCTTACAAAGCCTCATGTGAAGCCCCCACATCATCAAGTGAGAAACAAACCTTCAATGAAGAATTGAGCTTAATGGTGAAGAACTTCAACAAGTTCTACAAGAATAGAAGCAAAGAGAGAAGTTTCAAGTCAAGGTCCTACAATGACTAAAGATCTTCTAGTCGAGAGCGAAACTGCTATAATTGTGGAAGACCCGGACACTACTCCAATGAGTGTACGACTCCCCACAAGAGAAGGGAAGATTCTCCCAAAAGAAGAAGTAGAAGAATCACCATCAAGAGAGAGAAGGAGTAGGGATGATCGGTATGAACGAATACCCTCACGGAGAAGCAAGGATTCGGAAAGGAAGGACAAGTCATCAAGGAGCTACACAAAATGGAGACATCAAGCTCATGTTGGTGAATGGGTATCCGGCTCCGACTCCGACAATGATTCCGAGAGAAGATATCACTCTGACTTCGAATATACTCAAGATGAAGGTGTTGCCGGTCTAGCACTTGTGTCAACCAACTCCTACGACATATTTGATTCACAAAATGAAGGAATTGTAAGATGCTTCATGGCCAAAGGTCCAAAGGTATCACACCCCGAGTATGTTGATTTCAATAGTTATGAAGATGACTTGTTAGGTGATGATGAGTTACTTGTTGACAACTTTGGTGATGAATACTATAATGAAACGAATGACAATGATAAGGAGAAGATTGAGTCTCTAACTAAAGAACTAAACACTCTTAAGTTAGCTCATGAAACTATCTTAGGAGATCATCGAGAACTTTTAAGGACTCATGAGAAATTACGTTTTGAGAAGCTCAATCTTGAGCAAGAGCATGAGTTCTTAAAAGCAATCAATGACGATCTTCGCAAGAAAAGTTCTTCTTACATTGCCAAGCGTTTACTCTTATCCACTTACATGCCTCAAGTCAAGTCTAGTAACAAGAACAAGAAGGATTCTTCTTCTAGAAGTAACAATAATCATGCTAAATCCAATATTGTCGCTTCTAGTAGTTCTCTTGATTCCACTAATGATTTGTCGGCGTTCTGGGAACGGGGGTCCCCAGACTTGCCTGCCTGCGGCCTGCGGCGTGGCTCAAAGGGGGGCCCAGCACGGCCCATCTTCATAAACACAGACCCAAGAACCTCGCGAGGGGCCAAGCCTCGCGGGCGGACGACACGGAGCTTCCTCAGGCACGGCCTCATCAGGCTGGCTCGTGAGGAGGCGGAGAGATCAAGGCGGGGTACCTCACGAGGTGCCCATGATGCAAGCCATGATGACCAAAGGCGCCAGGCGGGCGTCAGCCGCGCAGTGTCCTCCTTTCCTCTTTGGTGCAAAGGGAGCAAGCGCAGGCGAGAGCATCAAGCAAAGGCACCCGTTTTGGTGCAACGAGACCAAGACCAGTCCAACGGCAGGGAGGAAGTCATTGTGGAGCCCAAGCCAACGTCACCACCAGAGTCTTTGGCAGGCGAGGACCAACTTTAGTCAGGATAAGTGTACCAGATGTTCCCCCTAAAAATGGCCAATTGTTGGCGCCCTTCCCGCTCAATATTTGGGAAGAGGCCCAGGGCCTTTGCCTATAAATAGGACTAGCCACCCCCAGGGTAGGGGGCAATCAAGAAGGGAGAATCTTGAACCCAAGGGAGAAACTAGCTAGGATCGGATCGAGTAGCATCACACACAGAGAGAGAGAAGGGCGACTGAACTCCTCCTAGCAGTTCATCCCCCAGCCAAGAACAGACCCTCGCGAGGCTGTTCTTCCTTGTATTGCTCATCATCATCAGCCCAAGAGGCAATCCACCACACCACACACTGGAGTAGGGTATTACACCACAACGATGGCCTGAACCAGTATAAACCCTGTGTCTCTTGTGCTGTTCTTTCCATAGCTTAGATCTTAGCGAGGCGGAGGGGTGCAGGTAGGTAGAACGCGAAATCTCCGCGCGCACCCGAGTGTTCGAACCTCAAGGGTCTGCCGGAACCCGAAATATGACATTTGGCGCGCCAGGTAGGGGTGCGCCGGAATCCACCTTCTACCGCTTCGTGTCCCGTCGCGTCGTCATCACCATGTCCGGCGACCAGGCGGGCAACCCAGATCTATGGGCGGCGTGGCCCGCCCGTGCAGAGCCGCTCGCCTCGGGTGACCCCGTGCCCCAGGCAGCTCGCGGTCCACAGGGCGCTGCGGGCCACGGGCGACGCGGACAGGCTTCAACAGCTCTCACACCGCGGCATGCGCGGTCGGCAGCAAGGGCCTCCAATCACGCTGCGACCACGACACCGTACACCTGCCGGGAGCAGGCGAACTCGAGGGCCGCGCTCACGGTGGCCCGAGAGCTGCTGCAGTGCAGGTTGCTGGAGGGCGGCCGCGACGTGCTGCTGGAGCGGGTGGCAGAACTCCTGGGCTTCGCAGCCTCGGAGGCTCACCCCTTCTGCACCCAGCTCCCATCTCAAGCCTAGGGCGGCCCGCCTGGGGGCTCCGCGCGCGCCCGCGGGCTCCAAGGCTACCCCAACGCCGGCGAAGCTGTTGGCACCGGACCGGCGGCGGCGCTGCCCCCGCTCCCGGTCCGCGAAGAAGAAGGACTCGACATGACCCACGGCCCCAGTGGACAGCCGCGCTACCACCCCACGGTGGGCGCGTCAAGCAGGACTGCGTGGCACGCGGAGCACTATGGCGTGGCCTTCGGGATGACGGCGCCAGAAGAATACGTGCCCCTCATGATGGACCAAGGACACCCTCACAAGGGCGAACAAGGCTCGCTCCTCAGCCCAAGCTGGGGGGACGAGGTGCCAGAAGCTGAGCCCTTCCAGGAGCCCCGGGACGGTCCCACTGGCCACGCTGGAGGCAACGATTATCGGGTACCGCTAATTCCTCAGGAGCAGGCATACGCTAATCATGGATCGCAGGAGGTGCAGGTCGCCACAGCGAGCAGCTGGCCCGCTCCCACAGTCTCCTACCCCTCGGGAGGAGGGCGCAGGGGGCTGCAGGAGAGGGGCCGAGATCCGACATCACCACCGCGGCGTTCGGAGCAAGGTGTTCTCAGGAGGTAGGCCCTCTGCTGGGGAGGTGCCTCAGGGCCTGCCCCTGGCGGAGGACCCGTGGTCGTTGGGGGAACCGCTGGCGACCGCTCTACCCCATCGGCAGCGTCCTGGTTTCCAGTCGTCGTTGATGGCACTAGAGTGTGGCCCAAGGCGGGGCCCTCGTCTGGCGATATGAAGCAAGGTCGGTACCTGTGAAGAAGGCCCAGTGCCTATGAAGCTCGCCGCCCCGTGACACTCTCATGTAATAATGAGTGGGGCTGTACACGCCCCGGAGTCTCAGGGGTGCCGGCCTCAGGCCCTGGGGCTCCCTCCCACGCCAAGTGGCAGCACTTAGCTCCGCGCTGGTGAGAAGACGTCCAAGACTAGATTAGGTGCCGGACGCGGCCTTTTGTCTGCTTTCGTCGCTTTTCCCTTTGGTTGTCACTTTCCCCCGCTGGATTCAAGTTGGATTCAAATTTGAGATTTGCGTGTGTTCATGGAAGGGGTGCTTAGTCTCGTTCGAGCAATTTCTCACGTTTTGATTGCCACTTCGCCTCAGCTGCCTCCCCTCGTGAGCCCCTCGCGAGCCGGGTCAGGCCTAGCTTGCGCGCAGCCCAGACTGCCGCCGCCGCGTCCTCTCAGGAGGGTTTTTACTGCAGATCCTACGGATTCGATCAGGGAACACTCGGGACACCACAGCCTCCCACAGGCTACCTCAGGGCCCGCACGGGACGAAGGTAAACTAGCCAACCAGCGCGTCGCTTAGCCAACCACTTGGCGCGGGCGCATGTGCAATGTAACATCTACTAATATGATGAACACAAGTTTTACATGAGGGGCTCCCCCTCCCAAAATGCTCTCACAGCCATCAGGCCAAAACCTGAGTTTTATTCATGCAGGGTAAGAAAACAGGAACGATGCATGATCAGTCGGATAAATCCCCCAATGCGTCCTCAGGAGCACCACCCGAACCGTTGCTGGCGTCGCTGGACTCGCCATCGCTGTCTGCGTCGCCACCAGCAGCGTCAGGGCCGTTCACCACACCGCCCTCGTCGGCAGCCACGATCACGCCTTCGTCATCTAAAGCGAAGGCCCTGACAAGAGCATCCACATTGTCTTCCACCCAGTGCGCCAGGTCGTCTTAGACGGCCTGGGGGACTGGGGCGATGGCGGCGTCGAAATCGAAGTGGGGATCCATGTTCCGGAGATGGCTGAAGACGCGAGAAAAGGTGCGCCCAAGCAGGGCGCGACTCCTCTCCTCCACCAACCTGTCGGCCCTGACCGACCGCGCCTCCAGCTGCGTCACCACGTCGGTGAAGAACTGAAGGTTGCCGGCATAGTTGACTGCGTGCGGCTCGCCAACAGCCGCCTCGCAGATGTTGCCCAAGGCTGTGTTGGCTCTCTCCCGGAGCGTGGTGAGCATGGGGCCGTGCTTATGCTCCAGGATCCGCCGCTGACGTATCTCGTCCGCATTCTGGCGCGCAACGGCTTCATCCTCCTCCACCCGATGGCGAAGAAGGAGCACCTCGGCCTGGGAGGTGGTTGACTCCCCTTGCGCTACTTCAAGGGCGTCCCGAAGAGCATCGGCCCGCCGCGTCGCTTCCTCCAGCTTGGCCCTCAAGGCAGCAGTCCTACCTTCAGCCTCGGCCCGGATCAACCCCAGCCTCTCCTCGGACTCGCGCTCGAGGTCCAAGCGCGCCATCGCCACCCGACGCCCGACCTCCTCCAGGACATGGGCTTCCCGTGCAGCGACATCATCCTCCGCCTGCATCACCAAGCGCTCCCTTGTCTCCAGACGCTCGTACTCGCGGGTACGTTCGGCGGCTTCCAACGTCAGCGCCTCCTCGCGCTTCTGGAGCTCTGCTGGGTCGCCAGAGGCCACCTTCATTGACGCGAGGGCTGCCTCGCGTAGCTCCACTTCCTCCTCCAGTGAGTGGCACCAGGCCAGGAGCTCCCGAGCCCGCTCCTCCGCCGCCTCTCGCCGCCGGTCAGCTTCCCGGGCCTCCTCAGCAGCCCAAGATCGGGCCTCCCGAGAGGCCACCAGCGACGCCTTGGCCTCTTTGTCGTCAAGATCGCACTGATGGCGCGCAAGGGCGATGGCGCCCTCCAGCTCGCGCCTCTCTGCAGCCAGGCGCAGGCCCTGGGCCTCAAGGCGCGCGTCTTCATTAGCAAGCTCCTCACCAAGCAGGCTCACCGCGTCAGACGCCCTTCGAAGGAATCCTTGGTGAAGAGCGCGATGCTCCCGGGCGCGCTCGAGCACGTCTTCCACACCATCATCTGCCCCAAGCAAGCGCCGGGGGCCACGGATCAGCACTCCCCCTCCGGGCAGGGGGCTGGGGGCTGGCACCCTCGCAACGGCCGGGTACGCCACGCCAGAAGCCCGGCCTGGAGCCAGCCCGTCCCCAGATGAAGAGCGCAGGGAGCGCCTCAGCCAGTCGCAGTCCACAACCAGGCGAGAAGCCCACGGCAGGCTGGCTATGCCACGAGAAGGCCCGCGAAGGAGGATCACGAGGTGCGCAGGGCCTTGATGCGCCTTGAGACGGTTCGCCTCTCCGATCGCCCTCACCACAAGGGCTCTGCTGCTCGGAGCGCTTGAGAACGGTAGAGGGGGCGAAGCCAAGGGGGACGGCACCTCAGCCATCTCCGCGAGCTCGGCTGGAAGGGGCCTGCGGAGCAAGGATCAGTAAAAGAAACAGAAGGATCGGGAGCTGGAAAAGGAGAAGGCTTACTCATCAATGGCGAAGTACTTCCTACGCTTCAGCAGGCGACAAGGGTAATCGTCACCCAGGGCCTCCCTTCTCTTCTAGAAGGCCTCAAAGTCCACGCGGAAGCGGCCCAAGAGTTGAGCGTAGGGATCAACCTGCGACGAGGACGAAGCGTCAAGGCGATCTGCGTCAGGGGCGCCTGCCTGATGCGCATTGCCAGTCGCCTCGCCAAGAGAAGCGGCTGGAGCCTCAGGGGCCTCAGCCGCAGGCGCTGAGGGCAGCTGCTTGCCGCCCTCAGCCTCAGCAGCACGGGCCCCAAGAGCTGCTCCCTCATGAGCATCGCCCGACGCTGTCACCCTGCCGGGAGCCCCCTCGGCCTCTGGCGCCTCACGCCTCCCTGCTTCGCCACCCGAGGAAGAGTCGCCTTGGCCGACTGGAAGGGCAGTCACCATCACTGGGTTCTCGCGAGGCCCCCGAAGGCCGGCGGGGCGCGGCCCCCACTCATCAAAGATAGGCATCTGATTCACAAAATCGCCCCTATTCTGGCAGAGGTACAGTAAGGCCCCTCCCTGCTGGATGCTGCTGGGGTTGGGGTCCCCAGTCAGGATCAAGAGCACTGTCCTCAGCACTTCAGGCGTCAGGTCCTCTTCCTGGAGCCTCATACGATCATCACGCCCGCTGAAGGCCCACATCCGGCGGGGGTGGCGTTGGGGAGGAGCAATGCGGCGAAGCAGGAACTCCTTCACCACCTTGGGCGCTGTCACGCCAAGCGACCTCAAGAACGCGAAGAGGTGCTAGACGAAGACGAGTCGGGGGCTCTCAAGCGTCTCCTGGCCCCAGCCCGAATTGGGGACAACAGGCGAAGTTGGCTCCGACAGCAGGGGGTTGGGCACCCCTGCATCCACATACAGCCACCTCTTGCGGAACCCAGCCACGGGCAGAGGGAGCCTGAAGTCAATCCCTGAGGCCGCTGTCTCAGACGCGGCAACGAAGCTCACGCACGCCCAGCATTGGGTAGGGTCGACAAGGCGCAGAGAGAAGAAGTGGCACAGCAAGGCAACCGAAGGAAGGATGCCCATCATTGCCTCGCAAACAAAGGCGAAGACCAAAAGGAGGGTGATGGATTCAGGACCCAGATGCATCATGTGGATCTGATAGTGGGAAAGCACGGCATTGAAGAAATCAAAAAAGGGGGGAACCAGACCCGCCCACAGGGCGTCGGAAAAATACTGGACCTCAGTGACTATCCTGTAGATGGAGAAGTGGGACGCGGGCCAGGCCGTCGTCCTCCCGCATTCGTTGAAGATAGTGGCCAGAGCTGAGCTGACCTTGCCCAAGCCCTCGGCGGGGGCCGCCAATGGCGGCGAGCAAGGCGGAGGCATGGGTTTCTTCCCTCTTCCCTTCTTCGTCGGAGCCATGGCGATGGGAAGGGGGGAAGGTTCGAGATTGGGTTGAAAACAGAAGCTGGAGTTTGAGAGGAGGAAGGACAGAGGGCGCTCAAGCAACAGAAAGGGGAGCGGCTGTGTACGACTACGAGTCCTCCTAGCATGGCGCAAAATAAGGGGGCATGGGGGAACAGTGCCGCCCACGTCCAATCAACCGCCACGCGGCGCCCAAGGCCGCAGGCTGTTAGGGCCCGCGGCCCTTCGCTCTTGCCCTTTCACCCCCCTGCACGGCCAAGTCCGGGCGCGCCTTGGGCCCGGGGGCTACTGTCGGCATTCTGGGAACGGGGGTCCTCAGACTTGCCTGCCTGCGGCCTGCGGCGTGGCTCAAAGGGGGGCCCAGCACGGCCCATCTTCATCAACACAGACCCAAGACCCTCGCGAGGGGCCAAGCCTTGCGGGGCGGACGACACGGAGCTTCCTCAGGCACGGCCTCATCAGGCTGGCTCGCGAGGAGGCGGAGAGATCAAGGCAGGGTACCTCACGAGGTGCCCGTGACGCAAGCCATGATGACCAAAGGCGCCAGGCGGGCGTCAGCCGCGCAGTGTCCTCCTTTCCTCTTTGGTGCAAAGGGAGCAAGCGCAGGCGAGAGCATCAAGCAAAGGCACCCGTTTCGGCGCAACG
Organism: Triticum urartu; assembly: GCF_056163025.1. Taxonomy (NCBI): domain Eukaryota; kingdom Viridiplantae; phylum Streptophyta; class Magnoliopsida; order Poales; family Poaceae; genus Triticum; species Triticum urartu. Next base: position 124,478,232 of record NC_141873.1, read on the forward strand.
AGACCAAGACCAGTCCAACGGAAGGGAGGAAGTCATTGTGGAGCCCAAGCCAGCATCACCACCAGAGTCTTTGGCAGGTGAGGACCAACTTTAGTCAGGATAAGTGTACCAGATGTTCCCCTTCAAAATGGCCAATTGTTAGCGCCCTTCCCGCTCAATATTTGGGAAGAGGCCCAGGGCCTTTGCCTATAAATAGGACTAGACACCCCCATGGGTAGGGGGGCAATCAAGAAGGGAGAATCTAGAAGCCAAGGGAGAAACTAGCTAGGATCGGATCGAGTAGCATCACACAGAGAGAGAGAAGGGCGACTGAACTCCTCCTAGTAGTTCATCCTCCCAGCCAAGAACAGACCCTCGCGAGGTTGTTCTTCCTTGTATTGCTCATCATCATCAGCCCAAGAGGCAATCCACCACACCACACACTGGAGTAGGGTATTACACCACAACGGTGGCCCGAACCAGTATAAACTCTGTGTCTCTTGTGCTGTTCTTTCCATAGCTTAGATCTTAGCGAGGCGGAGGGGTGCAGGTAGGTAGAACGCGAAATCTCCACGCGCACCCCAGTGTTCGAACCTCAAGGGTCTGCCGGAACCCGAAATCCGACATGATTCTCTTAGCCAAGTTACACTTGAGCAAGAAAATAGCTTATTGAAGGGAATTATAGAGGAAGGTGTTTACAAGAGCCTTGCCGGGAGTAAGCAATTCGAAGAAATTGTACGCAAGCAAGGAAGGCACCGGAAGAATCAAGGTATTGGTTTTGAACGAAAGTTCAATGCCAATGCAGTTGAATGGGAAGAAGATCAGTACCCCAAGACGAAGGTTGTTCCTCAACAAGAGAAGTATGATCCTACTTCATCCAAAGGGACACAAGCTCAAAATGATCTTCCACCACAAGACCACAAGCAAAAAGGCAAGGACAAGCTTCAAGAGGAAATTGATGCATTTGAAGAAGCTCCTAAGGCCTTGGTCAAGTGGGTTCCCAAGACTACATCAAGTTCCACTTCATCAAGTACAACTACAACTCCGAGGATTCCCATCAAGATGGTGTGGATCCCGAAGAAGAAGAACTAGAAGAGTTCTTGAGGGTGACTCTGCCAACATACTTCACTCTTATTATTTTGGCAAGAACAAGTGCAATCAACTTCCACATCTTGCACTAGTTCAAGGAGTCACAAACCCTCTTGTTGGTAATACAAGGGACAAAGTAACCTAAACTTTCATAGACATCATCCTGTGTGTGCATCATTCTATGTCTATGGATATCGTTGTTTGTTCCTTGTGGGACTAACCTATGTAGGTATTGAAAGTGCAACTCACTCCAAAAGATAGCTCCAAATGATCTACATCAACTTAGAGCATCCACATCTTCAACACCTACATGAAGTCATCATCGACAAAACCCAAGGTTAGTTCATCCCTCTTAGGGGGGGTTGTCACATCTAGGGGGAGCTTTACTCTAACAATTGAGTTAAAGCAACTCTAATGGTGTGAACACAACAACTCTTTATGTAAAAGTGGTAACCCCACTTGTGCTTAAACAATGAGTATGACCTATGATCAAATGTTCTCATTTGACTCCTAAGTCAATATACTCATATATAGATGACCTAGTCATCGCCAATTGCTTGATAGATGCTAGAATTGTTTGTGCATGATTTGCCACATATTTCATTTGCCATTTTATTGTGTGAGCATGTTGGTTGCATAATTTACTCATTCGAGGACATCCACTTGTTGTTTTGATTGATTGGTTTCCTTTTCTTTTGGCCAAGTGGATGGACAAGAATGCCTAAGAACCTTCTCTAGCTATCTATGCTTTTCTCGTCTCAAACTCTATTCATGCTGCATCACAAAATTTGATCAAGTCAGATTCGAACCACTCTGTGTGAGGAGCACTCGGAGTCCCCGATTCGTCATAGACTTAAACTTCCAAAACTTCTTTGTGCGTTTCGGTCTGACCGATTCACCCATTTCGGTCATACCAAGATCACTAAGTCGATCTAGGTTTTCAATCTCGGTGCAACCGATTTGAACTTTTCAGTCACACCGAGTTGCAGTAACTGCTTGTAGTTATGCATCTCGGTGCCACCGAGTTGTTCCAGTTAGTCACACCGACAGGGTCGGGCTATATATACCCAAAGGTTAAATTTTGGAAAACTTTCCGAACCTCCTCGACCTGCACTTAGCCCGCTCTGCCTCCAGGGTCTCCGGATCGTCTTCCTCGTCGCCAGCCGCCTCCTGCCGCTGGTCTCCGCCACCGTCAATGGGAATCAACCCCGCCGTTGCCGCCGTAGCGAGTTCATCGCCGAACTAGGGTATGAACTCGATCACTGTGCTATCCCTATCTGATTCCTAGCACATTGTGTTCGCCATGTATCTTGCCACGGTTGAGATCATTCTTATCCAGTCAAAACACTCCGTAGTTTAGTCGTGAATTGAGAATTTAGGGTTAGGTTTCCGCCGAAACCATCTCGGACCCACCGAGTTGTGGAACTCGGTACCACCGATTCGGCTCAGGCCATTGCACATGTAATTTTCGGTCTGACCGAGAATTGCAAATCGGTGTGACCGAGTTCAGGACTTTGTGAAACCCTAGCAGTCTCGGTGCCATCGAACTATGACTCGGTCTGACCGAGTTCACTAGTTTAGGTTCCAACAGCTGCTTCGGTATCACCGAGTTTACAAATCGGTTGATCCGAAATGCTTTCTGTGGAAAACTAAAACTATGTTTTTGACTCATTCTTTTGCAAAAACCTCTGCATTTTGTGATGCTCATCCACTCTATCTCATCTATATCTATTCACAGGGTCTGCTGTTAGTGTTTGCAATATGTCTGATCAGAGTGACAGGCAGAACAGGTCAGAGGAGCAGGTTCACCTGAGTGAGGGCACTAGTCCCTCTAGCAGCTCAGATGATGGTAGCAGGAGCACCCCAAGCAACTTACCCAAAGCTGCCACCAGGGCCAGAAAGAAGAAGACCTCTGAATCTGAGGATGAAGACAATGTGGCAGTTGAGGATGAGGCCACTTTCAAGAAGAAAGTGGTTAAGAAGGAATATAGCACTATTGCTACCACTAAGCCTAGCATGAAAACCAAAGTGCCTGCAAAGAGAATTCCAATGTCTAAGTCCAGAGCATCTACTCAAGTCCCTTTGGAATCTGAACCCAAAGAGGCTGTTGCAGAAGGGAAGAAGAGGAAGGAGAGGGTCAAAAAGACCACTGCTAGAGTGCTTGGGAGATCCTCAATCATGAGAGATTCTGAAGAGGAAGAGGAAGAAGATGCTGCACCAGCACCCAAAGCTCAGAAGCTTATGGGTGATGCCATCAGGGCAGGGGCTGTTCCATCTAAGCCTAAGACTGCTCCAAAGGCTGCTGCTCCAGCTCCAAAGCCAAAACCGAAGAGGAGCACTAGGAACATCCCTGCTGAGGAAAAGAACAAGGCCCCAGTGCCTGAAGCTGAAATGGAAGAAGAAGATGATGAGTCACATGTCTTGAGGAAGCTGAAGCCAAAAATCCCAGATCACAATGATGCTCATCCAGTTGCTGAGAACATGAAGATCAGGAAGGACTCAGGTCTGAGGCTATGGAGAGAGTCAGATCCATATGCCACTCGGAGGAGGACTGCTGTGGATTACATGTTCCATACAAAGGAACATCAGGACTTCTATGAGACAGTGTTGCTTGACAAGAAGCCCATAGTGTGTGACATGAGATGGGTCGACTGGGACTACGTCAAGGAGAATGAGGATCACTATCCAGGTGTACATGACAATTTCAAGGCTTGTGGAGTCGATGAGTTTGTGGCTCAGAAGCTCACAAAATGGAATGATGAGCTCATCATGCAGTTCTACTCCACAACTCATTTCTACCCAGATGGAAGGATTGTCTGGATGTCTGAAGGTACGAGGTACCAGTCCACGGTTGCTGAATGGTCAAAGTTGATCAATTCCCCAAAAGAGAGTGAAGATGACTTGGATGTCTATGCCAACAAGAAGAAGGATCACAACACCATGGCACACATGTACAAGGAGATCCCAGATGCTGCTCTTGAGACACATAAGTTTGGATCTGTACATTACCTTCTGTCAGGCTTGCTAACCATCAAATGGATCCTCAGGCACACTCTCTTGCCAAAGTTAGGTGATCACAAGATGATCAGAGGCCATGCAATTAACATGCTTCACATCTTTGATGTCCCACAGAAGTTCAAAGTCATGAGCCTAATAGCTGAAACTATCAAGAGGACAGCTACAGATCAGAAGAGGAGTTGTGGGTATGCCCCACAGATCCAGGAGCTGATCAACTCCAAGATGGGCACTGGTACATATCTGTTGGACAAGGAGCACATGCCTATCTATCCAGACTTCGAGGAGAACACTGTGGTTATGAATGAGGATGAACCATCTTCTGTGCACGCACAAGCCAAGAAGGAGAAGGCAAAAGCTGAAAAGGCTGCAAGGATGCCAACTACTGAAGAAGCATCTCAGTATCTCCTGAAGAGCAAGCAAGATCAGCTTGGCTACTTGATTGCATCCACTCTGAGGATTGAGAAGGGACTGGCCACCCTGACTCAAAACCAGGAGAGCTTGGAAAGAATCGTGGAGCAAAAGTTCTATGACTTGGATGTGAAGGTAACTGAGATCCAGTCTGTTGTGGAGCAACTTCAAGATGATATGTAGGAGAGGAAGGGCAAGACAACCACCGATGCATTTGCCAGAGTGCCTAGAGCTCAGAGGTCTGCTGCAGTGCCTGTTCTAGACACCAGAGCCACGTCATCTGCACCAGCTACAGCGTCAGTGCCACCAGCTCCAGCACCTACTCCATCAGCTCCATCTACTTCGACTGAAGCCTTCATTCTTGGAGTTATCCGGACACCACCACCTGAAGACCAAGCCTGAGCGACGATTTAGTGCTATGCATTTTCTAGGAACTTTTTGGTAACTTGTTGCCAAAGGGGGAGAAAAATGTATAGATCATAGGTTTCGAGAGAGAGAGAGCATTGCTTTTTATTCTCTCTTGCTTTGGTGGTTGAACTTTATTTGCTTTGCTTGTTTGAGATACTTTCTGTCTGCGTGATACTTGGATGATCATGTGTTTGATCATATGTTAATGCTTGTTCGATGACATTATCTTTTTATCCCTATATAATCATTCACTTTGCTTGGTGATGAGTGCATGCATTTAATTATTATCATTTTGAGCGCTCCACCAAGATGTATGTGACATGGAAGAGTAACCCATGAGCCTAACTCTTTGTGCATTTGCAGTCCAAAGCAAACCATAAACTATGCACAAATTTAGGGGGAGCTCTTGCCTTTCACATACTTCTCAAAGCGACAATGTTTTTCACTCTTATTATCATTTTTCGAAGCTTTGATCTATATGTTGTCATCAATTACCAAAAAGGGGGAGATTGAAAGTGCAACTATCCCTAGGTGGTTTTGGTAATTCCTAACAACATATAGCTCATTGAGCTAATGCTATTCCAAGATTAATATTTCAGGAAAAGCTCAATGAATGGCATGGCATGGATGAGGAATGTGGACCCCTCAAAATATTAAGGAAAAAAAGATTGGCTCAAGCTCAAATCTCAAGACTCTACATTTTATATTTTAGTGATCCAAGATCACATTCAGTCTATAGGAAAAGCCAATACTATCAAGGAGGGATGAGGTGTTGCTTAATTGCTTGCTTGCTTCATAGTGCTTAGTGATATGCTCCAAAACCCTCAACTACCTTCCCACATCCACATATGACCTAAACCAAAAGTCAAACTCGGCCCTACCGATTCTTTCTATCTGGCGCCACCGAGTTTCAAATGTCATAGACACTGCCACAAACCCTAGGAAAATCGGTCTCACCGATAGGGATTTCGGTCACACCGAGATGGGGTTGTAATCTCTTTGTTTCCCTTCGTAACGTTTCAGTCCTACCGAGATGAGTGATCGGTCCCACCGAGATTGCAATGTAAACTCTCTGTTTCTCTTCCGTAACATTTCGGTCCCACCGAAATGAGCGATCGGTCCCACTGAGTTTACCTGACCAACTCTCTAGTTAGCTTATTACCAAAATCGGTCCCACCGAGTTTGTGTAATCGGTCACACTGAGATTACGTTATGCCCTAACCCTAACCACATCAGTCCTACCGAGTTGCATCTCAGGCCCACCGAAAATCCTAACGGTCACTAGGTTTGCTAAATCGGTCCGACCGAGTTTTTCACTTCGGTCTCACCGAGATTGGTAAATTGTGTGTAACGGTTAGTTTTTGTGTGGAGGCTATATATACCCCTCCACCCACTCTTCATTCGCGGAGAGAGCCATCAGAACATACCTACACTTTCAATACACATTTTCTGAGAGAGGACCACCTACTCATGTGTTGAGGCCAAGATATTCCATTCCTACCATATGAATCTTGATCTCTAGCCTTCCCCAAGTTGCTTTCCACTCAAACCTTCTTTCCACCAAATCCATATCCTGTGAGAGAGAGTTGAGTGTTGGGGAGACTATCATTTGAAGCACAAGAGCAAGCAGTTCATCATCAACACACCATTTGTTACTTCTTGGAGAGTGGTGTCTCCTAGATTGGCTAGGTGTCACTTGGGAGCCTCCAACAAAGATTGTGGAGTTGAACCAAGGAGTTTGTAAGGGCAAGGAGATTGCCTACTTAGTGAAGATCTACCACTAGTGAGGCAAGTCCTTCGTGGGCGATGGCCATGATGGGATAGACAAGGTTGCTTCTTCGTGGACCCTTCGTGGGTGGAGCCCTCCGTGGACTCGCGCAACCGTTACCCTCCGTGGGTTGAAGTCTCCATCAACGTGGATGTACGATAGCACCACCTATCGGAACCACGACAAAAACATCCGTGTCTCCAATTGCGTTTGAATTCTCCAAACCCTTCCCTTTACATTCTTGCAAGTTGCATGCTTTACTTTCCGCTGCTCATAGACTCTTTGCATGCTTGCTTGAATTGTGTTAAGATTGCTTGACTTGTGCTAAGATAGCTAAAATCTACCAAAGACTAAAATTGGGAAAAGGATAGACTTTTATTTGGTCAAGTAGTCTAATCACCCCCCTCTAGACATACTTTCGATCCTACAGTATCTTCTTGAGAATCACCGGATAAGAACACAAGAACACTGAAAGAAAGGAATGAAGAGACTTCACATCCATAAGATGGATACTTGATTAAGAAATCCGAGTCCTTGAAGAAAAGGGTGGGAGGGCGGGAAAAACAAAGGCAACTTGGGACGGATGAAACAAACACCGTTGAGAAAAACTTAGATTTGAACTCGCGGATGTTGAAATGATCAGATCCGCTTGAAGAGCAGCACATCTGTTGGAAAAGAATTGACATGACAATCTCGATGAGCAAGAAGGATTAGTATACACATAGGAATATGAGAACACTGCTTAGTGAAGGTATGGAATCAACACTAGCCATCGAAGCAACTTGAATACCACAATTCAAAACAAAACAAAGGATTTGGCTTGCAGGATAAGCCGGAACAAACATATGATAGAGATTTCGTCCGCAATTTTTGTGCTGGGGCCCACACGGGCTCGATCGTACAACACCATCATGTACAAGGAAGTGCACATGACATACGAAGCGTCCCCGAAGTCAGCATAGCCAAGGACCCTTTAAGACACAACGAGACCACTGTAAAACCAACCGTGGATAAGCGAACCACTAGACGTCGAACCCCAATCTCATATCATGCATCTGTCGGAAAGATATCCTAGGAGCTACTTGAATTCCCACCTATAAACTCCCGAAACTTTCTCGTTATGCAATTTGGTGTTGGGGATACAGGGGAAGCATAATATCTCACCGAAACTAACAATCCCTACATCCAGCTGTATCCATCCGTCAACACATAACCAAGAAACCTTTGGAAATCGTGTACCTCAACCTTCGAAAAGCATCCATTATACGAGTTATGGCAATACTCCCGATCTCCCGCCCCAGTACTGGGTGGCGTTGAGGTTATCTCACCAACAACTGCATAAAGGAGATTTTCGAAGTCGGCGAACTCAGGTATTCCAGAACTGCAACGATAAAATTGTGACGACAACACCTCGGAGATCAACTCCCCGAGACACTGCCACAACACCTAAATGTCAGGAGGCACCAAGAACAATGTTCTCGTCACAAGACTATCAGAACGATTCCAAGATACCCGCGCGATCCTAATTTTTTTTGGGAAATTTGAGGAGAGGAGAGTCAAAACTTCTACGTCAGGAGGCCTCACCAGAGCGACGAAGGGACTGAGGAGTAAAAAGAATTCTACTCTCCGATATATATAATCCTAAGACTCAAAACATTTTGTTCTAGACTCAACACCGTCAGCGATTCGATCAAGCAGGGGGTTCCTATGTCAGGGATGGCTCTGATTACCAACTTGTAATGCCCATGATGCGGCTATATCTCCCACGTCCCGAGGCACGACTTAGAGGCATAACCGCATGGTGGTTTTGTCGCAAGAGGGGTAATCTTCACACAATCCCATGTACTGAATAAGAAAGGGATAAAGAGTTGGCTTACAATCATCACTTAACACAAATAACAAGTTTAAACATACATCATACAGAGTACAATCAAGGTCCGACTACGGAACCAAAATAAAAGAAGACAACCTCAAATGCTAGATCCCCGATCGTCCCAACTGGGCACCACTACTGATCATCCGAAAAAGACATATAACAATGACCAAGATCTTCATCGAGCTCCCACTTGAGCTCGGTTGCGTCACCTGCACTGGTTTCATCGGCACCTGCAACTGTTTGGAAGTATCTGTGAGTCACGAGGACTCAACAATCTCACACCCGCGAGATCAATACTATTTAAGCTTAAGGGTAGGATGTGGTAATGAGGTGGATCTACAACAAGCGCTAAGCAAATAAGGTGGCTAACATACGCAAATAAGAGCGAGAAGATAAGCAACGCAACGGTCGAGAAGTTAGAAGTGATCAAGAAGTGATCCTGAAACTACTTACGTTCAAACATAACTCCAAAACCGTGTTCACTTCCCGGACTCTGCCGAAAAGAGACCATCACAGCTACACACGCGGTTGATGCATTTTAATTAAGTTAAGTGTCAAGTTCTCTACAACCGGACATTAAGAAATTCCCATCTGCCACATAACCACGGGCACGGCTCTTGAAAGTTTATACCCTGCAGGGGTGTCCCAACTTAGCCCATCACAAACTCTCACAATCAACGAAGGATATTCCTTCTCCCGGAACAACCCGATCAGACTCGGAATCCCAGTTACAAGACATTTCGACAATGGTAAAACAAGACCACAAGACCGCCCGGATGTGCTGACAAATCCCGATAGGAGCTGCACATATCTCGTTCTCAGGGAACACCGGATGAACACTACGTACAGCCAAAACCAGCCCTCAAGTTTCCTCAAGGTGGCGCTGCAAGTGGCTGTAGGTTGGACCAACACTCAGAGGAGCACTGGCCCGGGGGGTGGGGGGGTTAAAATAAAGATGACCCTCGGGCTCGCGAAAACCCAAGGGAAGTTATAGATCATTAGGCAAATGTAAAACCAAGGTTGGGCCTTGCTGGAGGAGTTTTATTCAAAGCGAACTGTCAAGGGTGTCCCATAACCCCAACCGCGTTAGGAACGCAAAATCAAGGAACATAACACTGGTATGACGAAAACTAGGGCGGCAAGAGTGAAACAAAACACCAGGCATAAGGCCGAGCCTTCCACCCTTTACCAACTATATAGATGCATTAATTAAATAAGAGATATTGTGATATCCCAACATAAACATGTTCCAACATGGAGCAATCTTCAACTTCACCTACAACTAAGAACGCTATAAGAGGGGCTGAGCAAAAGCGGTAACATAACCAAACAACGGTTTGCTAGGAAGGTGGGTTAGAGGCTTGACATGGCAATATGGGAGGCATGATATAACAAGTGGTAGGTAGCGCTACATAGCGATAGAGCGAACAACTAGCAAGCAAAGATAGAAGTGATTTTGAGGGTATGGTCATCTTGCTTGAAATCCCACAAGGAAGAAGAATGAGTCCATGAAGAAGACAAACGGACGTAGTCGAACGGATCCTCACAAACGCGACGATACCGGAACTAACACGAAGAAGCAACACCGGAAAGGATCCAACAACATGGTAAACACACAAGCATAACCATGGCATGATGCACAAACAAGTATGATGCATGTCCGGTTTAATGAGGCATGGCATGGCAAAGTGCACAAACAACACTACAAGTTAAGTGGAGCTCAATATGCAACAAGATGCATGTTGACGAAACACCACATTAGATTATTTAGTTCACTCCCGTTTAGGTACTCAACAATATTAAATGTTGGTTAACATGGCAAGAGGTGAAACATAATTAAATTAACTATTTAGGAAATTTTAAATGAGGCCGGAAGTAACAAACAACAATTCCGGTAAATCCCCATATGCATTTAGAAATTTAATGCAAACAACAATTTTAAACATTTAAATGTTATTATCGTGATGCGGATGACATGTGCAAGTTTTATGCAATTTTCGTTAAAAGTTGACATGAACATGATATGAAACATTTTTCACCGTGGTGGAAAGAAAGGGGTGCCACGGCGACGATAACGAAAATGGTGCCAGGACAACATTTCAGTTCGGTAACTCGATTGAGATGCGGGTGAAAAAGATAGGGCGTGAGCGAGTTGAGCAAGACGGTGGGGTGCTCCCGACTACCGGGTTCCCACGGGTTAGTGGCATGGAAACGAGTGACAAATCGGACACGGTGCAAACATACGGTTCATCTCATACAACGTGCATTCGTCCACGAGTCATTGTCTCAGCGGTATACCTTTGAAGCGTGTGTTTTCGAGGCGGTTCTAGTTCATTGAGGGAAGTAGTGGCTCATGTTCGGGAAGCAGTTTACGATGACGGTAGTTGAACTTGCTGATCCGAGGTGGTATTTGGCAGTCTTGTTCTTGCGACGGTAGTCATTCACGTTCGTTCGAAGATGTACTTGATGACACCAAGCCCTTCGGGGTCAACGGTAGTCGTACACGGGTCTTCGGTGATGGTAGGCGTACACACGTTGTAGTAGAACTTAACTCTTGCGTTACACGTGTTTTCGTCGACGGTAGTGGTACACTAGTCGGAGAGGGACTTGAGGCATCAAACGTCTTCGGTGCCACGGTTCTTGTTAGGTCATCATGTAGACGTAATTTCGAAGAGGAACTTGTCGCGTCCCAAAAGCCCTCGTTCAACGGTGCTCGAACTTGACAAAATCCACGAATGGGTCTTGGCGTATCCTGGTCTTGGAGAGGTATCCGGAAAAGAACTTGGTGTCCACAGGGGTATGGAGCCGCGGTCTTGGTGTCGAGTAGGGGTTGAAGACCAACGAGGGGCGAGGTGGACGCTATTGTTGCCTGCCAGGAGGCGAAACAAGGCGATGACAAGCTCGAGGCGGCGCTGGGAGGACGGTGACGAGTTGGACTTGGCCGGCAGAGCAGGAGGATTGCCGAGGTGCACGGGGCAGCGATGGTGAGGCAGGGGATGGAACTGCTACTGCAGAGAACTTGGCGTAGGGATGATGTCCTGCCGGACCCGACGAGGATGTCGGGGTTATAGGAGCCAACAGTGGAGGCAGAGCATCATCGTCTTGGCGTGGAGCCTCGGTGCGTGGCGGCACACGGATCTGAGACGAGGTGGCAGAGGGCGAGCTTGGGAGATAGGCCGGCAGGGAGTGATGTCTACTACACAACCTTCTTCTTGTAGACGTTGTTGGGCCTCCAAGTGCAGAGGTTTGTAGGACAGTAGCAAATTTCCCTCAAGTGGATGACCTAAGGTTTATCAATCCGTGGGAGGCGTAGGATGAAGATGGTATCTCTCAAACAACCCTGCAACCAAATAACAAAGAGTCTCTTGTGTCCCCAACACACCCAATACAATGGTAAATTGTATAGGTGCACTAGTTCGGCGAAGAGATGCTGATACAAGTGCAATATGGATGGTAGATATAGGTTTTTGTAATATGAAAATATAAAAACAGCAAGGTAACTAATGATAAAAGTGAGCACAAACGGTATTGCACTGCGTTGAAACAAGGCCTAGGGTTCATACTTTCACTAGTGCAAGTTATCTCAACAATAATAACATAATTGGATCATATAACTATCCCTCAACATGCAACAAAGAGTCACTCCAAAGTCACTAATAGCGGGGAACAAACAAAGAGATTATGGTAGGTTACAATACCACCTCAAAGTTATCCTTTCTAATTGATCTATTCAAGAGTCCGTAGTAAAATAACACGAAGCTATTCTTTCCATTCAATCTATCATAGAGTTCGTACTAGAATAACACCTTAAGACACAAATCAACCAAAACCCTAATGTCACCTAGATACTCCAATGTCACCTCAAGTATCCGTGGGTATGATCATAAGATATGCATCACACAATCTCAGATTCATCTATTCAACCAACACAAAGAACTTCAAAGAGTGCCCCAAAGTTTCTACCGGAGAGTCAAGACGAAAACGTGTGCCAACCCCTATGCATAAGTTCACTAGATCACGGAACTCGCAAGTTGATCACCAAAACATACATCAAGTGGATCACGTGATATCCCATTGTCACCACAGATAAGCACATGCAAGACATACATCAAGTGTTCTCAAATCCTTAAAGACTCAATCCGATAAGATAACTTCAATGGGAAAACTCAATCCATTACAAGAGAGTAGAGGGGGAGAAACATCATAAGATCCAAGTATAATAGCAAAGCTCGCGATACATCAAGATCGTACCACCTCAAGAACACGAGAGAGAGAGAGAGAGAGAGATCAAACACATAGCTACTGGTACATACCCTCAGCCCCGAGGGTGAACTACTCCCTCCTCATCATGGAGAGCGCCGGGATGATGAAGATGGCCACCAAAGAGGATGGCCACCAAAGAGGGATTCCCCCTCCGGCAGGGTGCCGGAACGGGTCTAGATTGGTTTTCAGTGGCTACGGAGGCTTCTGGCGGCGGAACTCCCCATCTATTCTGCTTCCCAATGTTTTTAGGGTATATGGACATATATAGGCGAAAGAAGTCGGTCAGGGGAGCCATGAGGGGCCCACGAGGGTGGGGGCGCGCCCAGGGGGTAGGGCATGCCTCCCTGCCTCGTGGCTTCCTTGAAGCTCCCTGACGTCTACTCCAAGTCTCCTGGATTGCTTCCGTTCCAAAAATAAGTTCCGTGAAGTTTCAGGTCAATTGGACTCAATTTGATTTTCCTTTTCTGTGATACTCTAAAACAAGGAAAAAACATAAACTGGCACTGGGCTCTAGGTTAATAGGTTAGTCCCCAAAATCATATAAAATAGCATATAAATGCATATAAAACATCCAAGGTTGATAATATAATAGCATGGAACAATTAAAAATTATAGATACGTTGGAGACGTATCAAGCATCCCCAGGCTTAATTCCTGCTCGTCCTCGAGTATGTAAATGATAAAAACAGAATTTTTGATGTGGAATGGTACCTAACATATTTATCACTTTATTGTGGCAACAATATTCAGATCCATAATATTCAAGACAAAAGTTTAATATTGACATAAAAATAATAATACTTCAAGCATATTAACAAAGTAATCATGTCTTCTCAAAATAACTTGGCCAAAGAAAGCTATCCCTACAAAATCATATAGTCTGGCTATGCTCTATCTTCATCACACAAAATATTTAAATCATGCACAACCCTGATGACAAGCCAAGCAATTGTTTCATACTTTTTATGTTCTCAAACTTTTTCAATCTTCACGCAATACATGAGCGTGAGCCATGGACATAGCACTATAGGTGGAATAGAATGGTGGTTGTGGAGAAGACAAAAAGGAGAAGATAATCTCACATCAACTAGGCGTATCAATGGGCTATGGAGATGCCCATCAATAGATATCAATGTGAGTGAGTAGGGATTGCCATGCAACGGATGCACTAGAGCTATAAGTGTATGAAAGCTCAAAAAGAAACTAAGTGGGTGTGCATCCAACTCGCTTGCTCACGAAGACCTAGGGCATTTTGAGGAAGCCCATCATTGGAATATACAAGCCAAGTTCTATAATGGAAGATTCCCACTAGTATATGAAAGTGACAACACAGGAGACTCTCTATCATGAAGATCATGGTGCTACTTTGAAGCACAAGTGTGGTAAAAGGATAGTAGCATTTCCCCTTCTCTCTTTTTCTCTCATTTTTTTGTTTTTCCCCTTTTTATTTTTTTATTTGGGCCTTTTCTCATTTTTTATGGCCTCTTTTTTTCGTCCGGAGTCTCATCCTGACTTGTGGGGGAATCATAGTCTCCATCATCCTTTCCTCACTGGGACAATGCTCTAATAATGATGACCATCACACTTTTATTTACTCACAACTCAAGAAATACAACTCGATACTTAGAGCAAAATATGACTCTATATGAATGCCTCCGGCGGTGTACCGGGATGTGCAATGACTCATCAGTGACATGTATGAAAGAATTATGAACGGTGGCTTTGCCACAAATATGATGTCAACTACATGATCATGCAAAGCAATATGACAATGATGGAGCATGCCATAACAAACGAAATGGTGGAAAGTTGCATGGCAATATATCTCGGAATGGCTATGGAAGTGCCATAATAGGTAGGTATGGTGGATGTTTTGAGGAAGGTAATGGTGGGTGATATGGTACCGGCGAAAGTTGCGTGGCACAAGAGAGGCTAGCAATGGTGGAAGGGTGAGAGTGCATATATTCCATGGAATAGACATTAGTCATAAAGAACTCACATACTTATTGCAAAAATCTATTAGTTATCGAAACAAAGTACTAAGCGCATGCTCCTACGGGATAGATTTGTAGGAAAAGACCATCGCTCGTCCCCGACTGCCACTCATAAGGAAGACAATCAATAAATAAATCATGCTCCGACTTCATCGCATAACGGTTCACCATACGTGCATGCTACGGGAATCACAAACTTTAATACAAGTATCTCTCAAATTCACAACTACTCACTAGCATGACTCTAATATTACCATCCTCATATCTCAAAATAATCATCAAGTATCAAACTTCTCATAGTATTCAATGCACTTTATATGAAAGTTTTTATTATATCCCTCTTGGATGCCCATCATATTAGGAATAAATTCATAACCAAAGCAAATTACCATGCTGTTTAGGACTCTCAAAATAATATAAGTGAAGCATGAGAGTTCTTCTATTTCTATAAAATAAAACCACCACTGTGCTCTAAAAAGATATAAGTGAAGCACTAGAGCAACAACAAACTACTCCGAAAGATATAAGTGAAGATCAATGAGTAGTCGAGTAATTATGCAACTATGTGAAGACTCTCTAACATTTAAGAATTTCAGATCTTGGTATTTTATTCAAGCATCAAGCAAAACGAAAGAAAATAAAATGACGGTCCAAGCAAAACACATATCATGTGGTGAATAAAAATATAGCTCCAAGTAAAGTTACCGATGAACGAAGACGAAAGAGGGGATGCCTTCCGGGGCATCCCCAAGCTTAGGCTCTTGGTTGTCCTTGAATATTACCTTGGGGTGCCTTGGGCATCCCCAAACTTAGGATCTTGCCACTCCTTATTCCATAGTCCATCGAATCTTTACCCAAAACTTGAAAACTTCACAACACAAAACTCAACAGAAAACTCGTAAGCTCCGTTAGTATAAGAAAATAAATCACCACTTAGGTACTGTTATGAACTCATTCTAAATTCATATTGGTGTAATATCTACTGTATTCCAACTTATCTATGGTTCATACTCTCCGATACTACTCATAGATTCATCAAAATAAGCAAACAACACATAGAAAACAGAATCTGTAAAAAACAGAACAGTCTGTAGTAATCTGGATCAAACGTATACTTCTGGAACCCCAAAAATTATAAAATAAATTTATGGACGTGCGGAATTTGTCTATTAATCATCTACAAAAATAATTAACTAAATATCACTCTTCAGTATAAAAAATGGCAGCAAATCTCGTGAGCGCTAAAGTTTCTGTTTTCTATGGCAAGATCGCAAAGACTTTCCCCAGGTCTTCCCAAAGGTTCTACTTGGCACAACCACTAATTAAAAGCATAAAACCACATCTAAACAGAGGCTAGATGAATTATTTATTACTAAGCAGGAGCAAAAATCAAGGAACAAAAATAAAATTGGGTTGCCTCCCAACAAGCGCTATCGTTTAACGCCCCTAGCTAGGCATGATGATTTCAATGATGCTCACACAAAAGGTAAGAATTGAAACATAAAGAGAGCATCATGAAGAATATGACTAGCACATTTAAGTCTAACCCACTTCCTATGCATAGGGATTTTGTGAGCAAACAACTTGTGGGAACAAGAATCAACTTGCATAGGAAGGTAGAACAAGAATAACTTTGAAACTTTAAGCACATAGAGAGGAAACTTGATATTATTGAAATTCCTACAAGCATATGTTCCTCCCTCATAATAATTTTCAGTAGCATCATGAATGAATTCAACAATATAACCATCACATAAAGCATTTCTTTCATGATCTACAAGCATAGAAAATTTACTACTCTCCACATAAGCAAAATTCTTCTCATGAATAGTAGTGGGAGCAAACTCAACAAAATAAATATCATGTGAGGCATAATCCAATTGAAAACTAAAATCATGATTACAAGTTGCAACTTTGTTCTCATAATCAATTGGAACCTCTTCCGAAATAGTGGATTCATCACAAAATAAAGTCATGACCTCTCCAAATCCACTTTCATCAATATAATCATCATAAATAGGAGGCATGCTTTCATCATAATAAATTTGCTCATAAAAACTTGGGGGACAAAAAATATCATCTTCATCAAACATAGCTTCCCCAAGCTTGTGGCTTTGCATATCATTAGCATCATGGATATTCAAGGAATTCATACTAACAACATTGCACTCATGCTCATCATCCAAATATTTAGTGCCAAACATTCTAATGCATTCTTCTAACAATTTGGCACAATTATCGGAATCCTTATTTTCATGAAAGATATTAAAAATATGAAGCATATGAGGTACCCTCAATCCCTTTTTTTGTAGTAGTTTTCTTTTATAAACTAAACTAGTGATAAAACAAGAAACTAAAAGATTCGATTGCAAGATCTAAAGATATACCTTCAAGGACTCACCTCCCTGACAACGGCGCTAGAAAAGAGCTTGATGTCTACTACACAACCTTCTTCTTGTAGACGTTGTTGGGCCTCCAAGTGCAGAGGTTTGTAGGACAGTAGCAAATTTCCCTCAAGTGGATGACCTAAGGTTTATCAATCCGTGGGAGGCGTAGGATGAAGATGGTATCTCTCAAACAACCCTGCAACCAAATAACAAAGAGACTCTTGTGTCCCCAACACACCCAATACAATGGTAAATTGTATAGGTGCACTAGTTCGGCGAAGAGATGCTGATACAAGTGCAATATCGATGGTAGATATAGGTTTTTGTAATATGAAAATATAAAAACAGCAAGGTAACTAATGATAAAAGTGAGCACAAATGGTATTGCACTGCGTAGAAACAAGGCTTAGGGTTCATACTTTCACTAGTGCAAGTTATCTCAACAATAATAACATAATTGGATCATATAACTATCCCTCAACATGCAACAAAGAGTCACTCCAAAGTCACTAATAGCGGGGAACAAACAAAGAGATTATGGTAGGGTACAATACCACCTCAAAGTTATCCTTTCTGATCGATCTATTCAAGAGTCCGTAGTAAAATAACACGAAGCTATTCTTTCCGTTCAATCTATCATAGAGTTCGTACTAGAATAACACCTTAAGACACAAATCAACCAAAACCCTAATGTCACCTAGATACTCCAATGTCACCTCAAGTATCCGTGGGTATGATCATACGATATGCTTTACACAATCTCAGATTCATCTATTCAACCAACACAAAGAACTTCAAAGAGTGCCCCAAAGTTTCTACCGAAGAGTTAAGACGAAAACGTGTGCCAACCCCTATGCATAAGTTCACTAGATCACGGAACTCGCAAGTTGATCACCAAAACATACATCAAGTGGATCACGTGATATCTCGTTGTCACCACAGATAAGCACATGCAAGACATACATCAAGTGTTCTCAAATCCTTAAAGACTCAATCCAATAAGATAACTTCAAAGGGAAAACTCAATCCATTACAAGAGAGTAGAGGGGGAGAAACATCATAAGATCCAACTATAATAGCAAAGCTCGCGATACATCAAGATCGTACCACCTCAAGAACACGAGAGAGAGAGAGAGAGAGATCAAGCACATAGCTACTGGTACATACCCTCTGCCCCGAGGGTGAACTACTCCCTCCTCGTCATGGAGAGCGCCGGGATGATGAAGATGGCCACCGGAGAGGGATTCCCCCCTCCGGCAGGGTGCCGGAACAGGTCTAGATTGGTTTTCGGTGGCTACGGAGGCTTCTGGCGGCGGAACTCCCGATCTATTCTGCTCCCTGATGTTTTTAGGGTATATGGACATATATAGGCGAAAGAAGTCGGTCAGGGGAGCCACGAGGGGCCCACGAGGGTGGGGGCGCGCCCAGGGGGGTAGGGCGCGCCTCCCTGCCTCGTGGCTTCCTTGAAGCTTCCCTGACGTCTACTCCAAGTCTCCTGGATTGCTTCCGTTCCAAAAATAAGTTCCATGAAGTTTCAGGTCAATTGGACTCCGTTTGATTTTCCTTTTCTGCGATACTCTAAAACAAGGAAAAAACAGAAACTGGCACTGGCACTGGGCTCTAGGTGAATAGGTTAGTCCCAAAAATCATATAAAATAGCATATAAATGCATATAAAACATCCAAGGTTGATAATATAATAGCATGGAGCAATCAAAAATTATAGATACATTGGAGACATATCAGGGAGGAGTTCGCGGAGGCTGAGGTGTCACTTCGGGCTCGGGGTAGCGCACGACAGATGGAGCAGCTGCAAGGCGGTGAGGAGGTGGACGCCGACTGCAACTGGTCCGTGGCAGGAGGCCATGGCGAGCAGGCGACGACCATGGCTGGTTGGACGAGCTCCATTTTCCCGGAGGAGCGACGGTTGCATGGGGCGGCGTCGGAAACAAGGTGGAGCTCGGGTGTGAGGCACACTCTCGCTCTCTACTGGCAACAGCGCGAGAGGAGGAGAGGGAGACAAGCGAGAGAGGAGGGTCGACCTTTCAGTCTCTAGTGTTCCGAGGCCATATCTGCATATGCTAGGCTCGTCAAGTTTAACCCGAGTATTCTGCATGTGCAAAACTGGCTTACACCCGTTGTATGTGAACGTAGAGCTTATCACACTCGATCATCACGTGGTGTCTCGGCATGACGAACTGTAGCAACGGTGCATACTCAGGGAGAACACTTATACCTTGAAATTTAGTGAGAGATCATCTTATAATGCTACCGTTGAACTAAGCAAAATAAGATGCATAAAGGATAAACATCACATGCAATCAATATAAGTGATATGATATGGCCATCATCATCTTGTGCCTTTGATCTCCATCTCCAAAGCATCATCATGATCACCATAGTCACTGGCTTGACACCTTGATCTCCAATGAAGCATCATTGTCATCTCGCCAACTATTGCTTCTACGAGTATCGCTACCACTTAGTGATAAAGTAAAGCAATTACATGGCAATTGCATTTCATACAATAAAGCAACAACCATATGGCTCCTTCCAGTTGCCGATAACTCTGGTACAAAACATGATCATCTCATACAATAAAATTTAGCATCATGTATTGACCATATCACATCACAACATGCCTTGCAAAAACAAGTTAGACATCCTCTACTTTGTTGTTGCAAGTTTTACGTGGATGCTACGGGTTGAGCAAGAACCGTTCTTACCTACGCATCAAAAACCACAACGCGGTATAGTGATTGCTTTTTGATCTTCAAAAAGAACTTTGTTCATTGAATCCGATTCAACTAAAGTTGGAGAAACTGACACCCACTAGCCACCTGTGTGCTAAGCACGTCGGTAGAGCCAGTCTCGCGTAAGTGTACGCGTAATGTCGGTCTGAACCGCTTCATCCAACAATGCCACTGAATCAAGAATCAACTAGTGACGGCAAGCAATATGTATATGCCCATGCCCATAACTCCTTTGTGTTCTACTCATGCATATAACATCTACGCATAGACCTGGCTCGGATGCCACTGTTGGGGAATGTAGTAATTTCAAAAAATTCATACACACACGCAAGATCTATCTAGGTGATGCATAGCAACAAGAAGGGAGAGTGTTGTCTACATACCCTCATAGACTGTAAGCAAAAGCGTTATGACAACGTGGTTGATGTAGTCGTACGTCTTCATGATCCGACCGATCCTAGCACTGAAGATACGGCACCTCCGCAATCTGCACATGTTCTGTTCGGTGACGTCCCACGAACTCTAGATCTAGCTGAGTGTCGGGGGAGATCTTCGTCAGCACGACGGCGTGATGACGGTGATGATGAAGTTACCGACGCAGGGCTTCGCCTAAGCACTACAACGATATGACCGAGGTGGAAATCTGTGGAGGGGCACCGCACACGGCTAAGAGATCAACTTGTGTGTCTATGGGGTGCCCCCCTCCCCCGTATATAAAGGATTGGAGGAGGGGGAGGGCCGGCCCCTCTATGGCGCACCCAAGGGGAGTCCTACTCCTACCGGGAGTAGGATTCCTCCCCTTTCCCTAGTTGGATTAGGAGAGGAAGGAAGGGGGAGAGGGGGAAGGAAAGGGGGGCGGCCCCCACCCAATTCGGATTGGGCTTTGGGGGCGCGCCCCCTCCTAGGCTCCCTTCTTTTCTCTCCCACCATGGCCCAATCACTACTGGAATCAAGATCTTTGCCGTCAACCAGGTCTTTGCCATCCCAGCAACCCCGGTGACCCCTTCCCCGCCTCGCGCCATCGCTATCGTCGCATCGCGCCGCCCTGTGCCCGAGCCGCCGCCCCACGCCACCCACGTCGCCGCGGCACCCCCTCCTCCACCCCGGTGGCCCCGGCGCCCCTCTGCTCCACCACCGTGGCCGCCCCGCCGCTCCCTCCTCCACCCGGCGGCCTCGGCGCCCCTCTGCTCCACCACTGCGTCCTCCCCGCCGCTGCGGCACCCCCTCCTCCACCCGGCCGCCCCGGCGCCCCTCTCCTCCACCATCACAGCCGCCCCACCCCTCCGGCGCCCCCTCCTCCACCCGGTGAGACCTCTTGTATTTTTTCTGTTTTTGTTTCTGTATTTTAAGTTTAGTTTAGGTTTATTTTAGGTTTGGTTTAGTTTAGGTTTACTTTAGTTTAGGTTTAGAGCCTAGTTTAGGTTAGGTTTATTTTCTGTTTAGAGCATAGTTTAGGTTTATTTTCTGTTTAGAGCATAGTTTAGATTTAGGTTTAGAGCATAGTTTAGGTTTATTTTAGGTTTGGTTTACTTTACTTTAAGTTTAGAGCATAGTTTAGGTTTACTTTAGTTTATGAATTCAAATGCATTTTCAATAGAAAATGTAATACACATATCTAGTGAACTGTAAACAAATGCATAGTTGTGATTTGCATACAAAGTAAATTGATTAGACGACACTACACCCTAGAGCCACCTAAAATATGGTGCAACTATGATTTGTTGCCATAAGTATTCCAATGTGATCACACCAGAAGGAACTTTAGGTTTAGTTTTGGTTAAGAAGAAAGAAGAAAGATGAAAAAAGTGCGTAAAGAGGAGAAAGAAGAAGTGTATTTTCCCCTATTTTTAGATTACTATGCTCTTTTTTTCAACATTTTCAGTTTTCTTTCACGTCTAAAGAAATTCCTAGTTTTGAAGGGTGCCAATTGCCATTGCCAACTAACCTACCAAATTAACTAAGTGTTGTTGATGTTGTTGAGCACAAGTGCATTGCTTTTTTTCTTAGTTTTCTTTCATCTCTAGAAACTTGGCTCTATGTTTATAGATATGCTTCTAGATAGATACTAATTGGTCTCTTCTGCTTCTTATTAGAGATGGGCGGAGGCCGTCACCGCAGGCTCCGCTCGGCCACACCGGAGTACGAGTTGGATGCTTTCGAGTTCTTCAGTATCATACTTGGAACTTCCTCCAAGAGGCAAGTATATAAAAGGAGAGATCTCCCCTTCACCCATCTCATTATGATAACTCTGTTGTTTGCTACATCACTCCTTGTCCCAAACTGCAGAGGCTGCCTGACACATTTATGAACATGCTGGGTGAAGATCCGCCAAATAATGTGAAGCTGCGACAGGCCGGCAGTGGGTTTCGCAGGCTGTGGGACGTGGAGTTGGTGATCAAGGAGGGCCACATGTACCTGTGTCATGGCTGGGAGAAGTTCTACCATGCCTACAACCTGCGGCTGGGGTACTTCCTTCTCTTCAGGTACGACGACGACGCCACCATGCTCATCGTGAAGGTGTTCAACACGACTATGTGTCGCATGCGCTACACTGACAACGATGATGCCAGTACATTCTGCCTCTTCTTATTCCTCTACATTTGGCTTTGTCTCGCATCGATTGTTAACGGTCATTAATTGTTGCATTTGGGCAGGCAATGAGAGTAGCAGCAGCGACACTGGCTACAGCCAAAGCAGCAACAATTCTGGCTATAGCAAAAGCAACAGCGATTCTGGCTGTAGCAAAAGCAGCAGCGATTCGGGCTGCAGCAAAGACAACAAGGAGGAGGATCCGAACTAGAGTGGGGACGAAGAGGAATAGAGTGGGCATCAGGCTGAGGATGACCTAGCGATGGTGGTGGCTGACCAAGGGCAATAGATGGTGGTGGCGCACCATGGGCAAGAGATGGTGGTGGCTGAGGATGACCTAGCAATGGTCGTGCCTGTCCTGCCTGAAGATGGCCTCGCGATGGTGGTGGTGCCTGACAATGACCTCACACCGGTGGTGGCGCCGGCAATCCCACAGCTGGGCGACATGACCACGCCAATTGTGGTAGAAGACTACATCCCACTGTCTCCACCGCCTCGCCGCTCTTGGCGCATCAAGCTGAGGAAGGAGAAGGAGAAGAACAATGAGAACTGAACTATGCCAGGTATGTCAGATCTCCAAAATGATCTATATATAGTTACCTATGTTAGCTCTAATATGCTTAGTTACATATGTTAGCTCTAATATGCAAACTTATCTCTATTATGCTTGGTTTCCTATAGGTTAGCTCCAAAATTACCTATGTTAGCACAAAATGACCAAGTTTACATAATAAGCTTATAGTCTTCTTCTTCTTCTTCTTCTCCAAAATGACATAAGTTAGCTATAAGTTAGCTTAGTTCACTCAAAGATGGCATAATTAGCTAGGTTGGCTCCATTTTACCTAAGTTGGCTCTAATATGCTAAGTTATCTCTAATATGCTTAGTTTCCTATAGGTTAACTCCAAAATTACTTATGTTAGCACAAAATGACCAAGTTTACATAATAAGCTTAATTATAGTCTTTTCTTCTTCTTCTTCTTCTTCTTCTTCTTCTTCTTCTTATTATTATTATTATTATTATTATTATTATTATTATTATTATAGTCTTCTTCTAGTATTCTTCTACCTTCTTCTTCTTCATTTTCTTCTAGGTTAGCTCCATTTTACTTAAGTATGCTTACTTCTTGTAGTCTTCTTCTTCATTTTCTTCTTATTTTTCTAACACCTTGTTTATCATTTTGCAGATTTGATTTAATTCATGGAAGCTTGCATGGATGGAGTGCTTCTTTTCCATTTGTGCTTTTATTTTGTATCAATGAACTTGCATGGTTGGAACTGGTTATATGGATGGATGGATAACGGTGTTGGATGAACAATATGAAACTTTTGTAATATGTAAGGATGGAACTATATATGTGTTGGTTATGTATGTATATATGATGAAACTTGTGTTTTGGATATGCTTGTTGTGTATATATGTGAATTGATGTGTATATCTGTGAATTGCTGTCAAATTGAATGAATTAAATTAAGAACAGGGCTGTACAGGCTCTGACGGCAAACATGCCACGTGGCAGCTACCTGTGCTTCCTGGGACTGGCATGTTTGAGCACTTTGCCGTCTGCCAGCGGACGGCAAGGACCTTAGCCTCTTTGCCGTCCGCTGGCTGACAGCAAAGCACGCCGGTAACCCCTAACGGTTCTCACCCCACCTCACTGTCGTCCACGACCTTTGCCGTCTGCTGGCCACCAATGGCGGACGGCGCAATCCTTTGCCGTCCGTTTCCAGGAAGCGGACGGCAAAGAAGGCCTTTGCTGGCACATGTTCGGACGGACAGTTTGTCGTCTGCTAGCGGACGGCAAAGAACTTTGCCATCCGCCATGGCGGACGGCAAAGAAGCTGATTCCAGTAGTGAATAAGGCCCATTTACTTCCCGAGGGGTTCCGATAACCTCCCGGTACTCCGGTATATTCCCGAACTCATCCGGAACCATTCCGATGTCCAAACACAGGCTTTCAATATATCGATCTTTAAGTCTCGACCATTCTGAGACTCCTTGTCATGTCCGTGATCTCATCCGGGACTACGAACAATCTTCGGTACATCATAACACATAAACTCATAATACCGATTGTCACCGAACGTTAAGAGTGTGGACCCTACGGGTTCGAGAACTATGTAGACATGACCGAGACTCATCTCCGGTCAATAACCAATAGCGAAACCTGGATGCTCATATTGGTTCCTACATATTCTACAAAAATCCTTATTGGTCAAACCGCATAACGACATATGTTGTTCCCTTTGTCATCGGTATGTTACTTGCCCAAGATTCGATCGTCGATATTTTAATACCTAGTTCAATCTCGTTACCGGCAACTATCTTTACGCGTTCCGTAATGCAACATCCCGCTACTAACTCATTAGTCACATTGCTTGCAAAGCTTATAGTGATGTGCGTTACCGAGAGGGCCCAGAGATACTTCTCCAATACACGGAGTGACAAATCCTAGACGGATCGTGCAGTGAGCCACATAATTAAGAGAAAGAGAAGGACATGCAAGTATATGATCACATGCGGCTTAATGTACACAAATTAACCGTGGAGGTCCTATTTGGCTGCACTGTGCAAAGGGAAAATGCGGAGTACTTATGTGGGTTTCAAACGTGTCTGAGCAAATCCACATCCATCCATCACACGTTTTTCACCGGACGAATGACGCTTCTTTGTGTGATGATGAATGCCTGAGGCTGCCAGGTGTTGGAGGCACGGTTGGAATTCCTTGGCCACTGTAGGACGGAAGTTGTGGTGATTGAAAAACATTGTATGGACGTGGTGTGGGTGTGTCGTAACCCATCCTCCACTGCTCCGTCCGTGTTTGCTGGCCGCAGAAAACACGTTCGAGCAAATCTATCTGTCACACAAAGTTTTGTGCGATGACGGGTACTGATGACTGTCTATTCCGACTCATGCCCCTGCTTTATTACTCCCTTCGTCCGGAAAACCTTGTCTCTCAAATGAATGTATCTAGTATCAAGTTAGTGCTAGATACATTCATTTGACCTCTTTTTCGAAAAGAAAAAAACATTCATCTAAGGGACAAGTGGGACAAGTTTTTTTTGGACGCAGGGAGTACGTCGCAAATTCAACAAAGTATAGAGAGAATTCTCATATAGAGACAGTACACCAGACGTCACACCACAAAGGGATACGCTAATGGCCGGCGGGCACATGTATTGAACCAACCTTTATTTAATTCAGTTCAATATATATACTGCTTCATAAGTTGATGTGCGAGTGTAACTAGTACTGTATTCGGTTTAGGGCGTGGCTAGATCTCAGTCGACTCAGTAACTAAGTCTCAGTCAAGTGATATAGTATGTAGAAAGAAAAAAAACTGAAAAAAAATTCTTGTTCGAATCTCCATGTAAAATCAAAGAAAGATAGCATCGATTGAGACATAACAAGTCGATTGAGACTTAGGCCAACTCCATCACGCGACCCCATCCTGTCCGGCCCCGCCCGTTTGGGGTAAAACGGACAAACCAGACGGCCCAGCGCGCGGGCGCAAACGAACTTTTGTCCGTTTTCTGTCCGCTTTCTACCCATCCCCGGCCCAAGTTTGCGCTGATTTTGGGGTGAAACGGACAGCGCACGGACAAGTGCGACACGTGCGTCTGTCCTCCCCTGGCCCGCCTGTCGGTGGAAGAAAGCACCCCACGCCCCATTTGGCGCCATTTCCCCCAAACCCTCCCACGTCCCTCCCGCCGCCCCCTCCATGGCCGACGCCCAGCCGAATTCCGGTGGCCTGGCCGTCGACCCACCAGGAAAGGTGAAGAAGAAAGCGGCCAATGCGCCAAGGAAGCCGCGGTCGGAGTGCACGCCGGAGGAGATCGCCAAGTTGGATGTGGAATCAGTGAAGAGGAGGAACCGGAGAGCGGTCGTCAAGGTCAATGCCGCCGCGGCCAAGTTCACTGTCGAGCGCGATGCGATGGAGGCCGCGCATCGTAAGGCCGCGGTCGATGAGAAGGAGGACATCGTCAACAAAGCGCACGCCCTCCTCATGCTTGGCATGGGCTGTCCGGCCGATTTCCCTGCAACGGCCGTCGGCCCGGCGAGCACAGGCTCGTCGGTCGCCCTGCCTCCGCACTGCCAGTCACCGACGTCGCGGACCACGCCCATGTCGCCCGGCTTTCCTCCACCAAGGCACGATGGCCAGACCCGTTTCTCGGGGTCGCCGGACGTTGACGTGATCGCGCCGTCCACACCGCGCCCCTCAGCCGTCATCGACCTCAACATCATGCCTGGGTCCAGCATCGGCGGCCGGCCGGCCATCGAGATGCTAAGAAAGCAAGCACGGGCACCATGCCACCCCCCCCCCCCGCGCGTCTTGTTTGACGGAATGCCAACACCAACGCCACTGGTCGATGACCCCTTCTACAACCAGTACATGAAGGACGTGATCTTCGAGGGTGGGCAGGGCCGTGCCTACGACCCCGAGGAGACCCAAAGTCAGGATGGCCGCGCCCAGTTCGTCCCTAATGAAGAGGCCGACGGCCGTGCTGACTACGACCATGCTGACTCGTGGCATGAAGACGATGACATCTATTGCGAAGGTGATGGTGATGAAGAAGAAGGCAATGACATTGATATTAGTGGTGAGCCATTGTTCATCGACGAGCTCACCCAAAGAGCGGAAGCACAAAAGAGGAGGAAGAGCATTCGCACGGGTTCATATACCCAAGATGAGGACAAGTTGATTTGCCAATGTTGGATGGAGATTAGCCAAAATCCGAAGACCGGCGCGCAACAAAAGGGCCTTGTTTTTTGGACAAGAGTCCACAAAACATTCCATGAAAGGAAGATGGTTGAGCCCTACCAAATTACAAGCAACCATGGCATCACCTCGATTCAAAAGAGGTGGTTGTTCATCCAACAAGAGTGCAACAAGTATTGTGCCGCATTTGAGAGCGTTGAAGCACGGCCCGTGAGTGGTCTCGGCGTTGGGGACATGGTATGCTCTCCTCATCCTAGTCCTTTCCTTGCTACGGCAATGAGACTTCGGCCTTGTATATGTTTGCATGTTCAATTGTTGTTGATCATGTGGTGTAGGAATTTCAATCTTTGGAGGCATTCAAGGCCCGGCATAATGACAAGCCATTCACTCTTACGCATTGTTGGACGATCATCAACAATTTCCCTAAGTTCAAGGACCAATACCATGAACTTCAAAGGAAGAGAGGCATGAAGACGGCCAAGTTCGTCGGAGGTGGAGATGGCGAGGTGTGCAAGAGGCCAAGGGGAAAGACCAACTCCAAGGTTGACGACATACGTGATGCCTCATCCATGGCATTTCATGACACTTCGCATGGCATGATGTCTCAAAAGGATGTGAGGGACGAGAAGAAGCGGCAAAGCAAGGACGAGCAAATGAAGCAATACCTAGACCTTCAAAGGAAGAAGATTGAGATGGAGGAGGCGGCCAAGAGGAGGAAGCTCAACATGGAGGAAGCGGCCCGACAAAGGCAGCTCGACATGGAGGAGGCAGCCCGGCAAAGGCAGCTTGACATCGAGGCCGGCAATGTCAAGGCCAGGCAGAGGCAGCTCGACATTGAGGCCACCAATGCCGCCACTAAAGCGAAGAAGGTGGCCCTTGCGATCATGAGTGTGGACTTGTCCAAGATGAGTGAGAAGACGAGGGCCTGGTTCGAGGCTAGGTAGAAGGAGATGCTCGACGCCGACGGCCTGAACTAGGTCATCCAATCGGCCATGGCCGTTCTTTTTGGAGGCTCGCATGGGTGCCGCCCGCCCGCTGGGCCGCTGGCTATATGCCGGCGAGAGAAACTTTCATTTTGGAGGCCGGATGTGTTGCCGGCAAAGACAACTATTCATTTTGGAGGTTGGATGTGTTGCCGGCTGCAGGCTGAGTTGCCGGCGATGGACGTAGGCCGCTGGCTCTGTTGCCGGCGTGATGAATTGGGGCCGCTGGCCTGATGAACTAGGGCTTGGCATTTCAAACGTTGCTTTTTAAAAAAAATAGACGCGGAAAGGATGGGGCAAATGGATGCGGCCGCGCGCGCAGCATCCCAGGACACGCCCGGACAAGACCCCATTGCCCTACCCAAACGGACATAATCCGGACAAAACGGACGTTCGTTTAGGGTCACGTGGTGGAGTTGACCTTAGCAAAATTGTTCGGGTTTAAGGACACGACGCTCCATTTCTTTTCCCGCCTAATATGAAATGAACGTGTCGTGCGTTCATGTTGCATTATTGCGACAAGCCAACAGCAGTTTAGAAAGTTAGAAAGAAGGATGACCGAGCCTCGCAATAATGCAGCGCTAGAGCATGTCGGGTCTCTCTCCGTGGCGCAGTGATTAGCACGAGCCGTCCACGAGCTACCCTCCGTGATGACTTGGATCGGCGTGGCAACTGCTCCCTGACGCGGTGGTTGGCGCCTACTTATACGCGCGCCCCGTTCCTGCTGCCACCGCACCTCTCGCAGCGACCATGGACCTCCTCAGACCGCTCTCACTCGCGGCCCTGTGCACCCTGCTCGCCGCGGTCGTCGCGGTGCAGGCCACAGTGTCGGAGGTGAAGATGGGGACGGCTGAGGACCAGTCCTCCTATATCGTGCATGTCGCGGCGGCCCACACGCCACGGTTGCCGCAGCGCGGCCTGCTGACAACGCGCGCGTACGCTCGTTCTTGCGCGACCGCATCCCCTTCGAGATGTCCAGCCCGGCGCCGACCGTGCTCTACTCCTACGCGCACGCCGCCACGGGTTTCGCGGCGTGGCTCATAGAGCGCCAGGCCGCGCAGCTGGCGTCCTCGGGCTCTGTGCTCGTCGTCGTGCCCGACACGATGCAAGAGCTGCATACCATGCTGACGCCGTCCTTCATCGGCCTCTCACCGTCCTCCGGGCTGCTCAAGGTGTCGAACGACGCCACGGACGTCGTCATCGGGGTCATCGACACCGGCGTGTACCCGGAAGGCGCATGTCCTTTGCGGCGGACCCGTCGCTGCTGATGACCCACAAGTATAGGGGATCTATCATAGTCCTTTCGATAAGTAAGAGTGTCGAACCCAACGAGGAGCGGAAGGAAATGATAAGCGGTTTTCAACAAGGTATTCTCTGCAAGCACTGAAATTATAGGTAACAGATAGTTTTGTGATAAGATAATTGGTAACAAGCAACAAGTAACAAAAGTAAATAAAGTGCAGCAAGGTGGCCCAATCCTTTTTGTAGCAAAGGACAAGCCTGGACAAACTATTATATGATGTAAAGCGCTCCTGAGGACACATGGGAATATCGTCAAGCTAGGTTTCATCAGGATCATATGATTCACGTTCGGTACTTTGATAATTTGGTATGTGGGTGGACCGGTGGGTGGACCGGTGCTTGGGTGCTGTCCTTACTTGGACAAGCATCCCACTTAGGATTAACCTCTATTGCAAGCATCCGCAACTACAACAAAAGTATTAAGGTAAACCTAACCATAGTATGAAACATATGGATCCAAATCAGCCCCTTATGAAGCAACGCATAAACTAGGGTTTAAGCTTCTGTCACTCTAGCAACCCATAATCTACTTATTACTTCCCAATGCCTTCCTCTAGGCCCAAATAATGGTAAAGTGTCATGTAGTCGACGTTCACATAACACCACTAGAGGAGAGACAACATACATCTCATCAAAATATCGAATGAATACCAAATTCACATGACTACTAATAGCAAGACTTCTCCCATGTCCTCGGGAACAAACGTAACTACTCACAAAGCATATTCATGTTCATAATCAGAGGGGTATTAATATGCATATAGGATATGAACATATGATCTTCCACCAAATAAACCAACTAGCATCAACTACAAGGAGTAATTAACACTACTAGCAACCCATAGGTACCAACCCCGGACATGGAAACAAGAATTGGATACAAGAGATGAACTAGGGTTTTGAGAGGAGATGGTGCTGGTGAATATGTTTATGGAGATTGCCCTCTCCTGGTGAGAGGAGCGTTGGTGATGACGATGGCGATGATTTCCCCCTCCCGGAGTGAAGTTTCCCCAGCAGAACAGCTCCGCCAGAGCCCTAGATTGGTTCCGCCAAGGTTCCGCCTCGTGGCGTCGGAGTCTCGTCCGGAAAGATGGCTTACGATTTTTTTTTCCTCATCGAAAGACTCCATATAGCAGAAGATGGCCATCGGAGGGCCACCAGGAGGCCCACGAGGTAGGGGGCGCGCCCAGGGGGGTAGGGCATGCCCCCACCCTCGTGGGTAGGGTGTGGCCCCCCTGGTGAACTTCTTGCGCTCAGTATTTTTTATATAGTCTGAAAATGACTTCCGTGAAGTTTCAGGACTTTTGGAGCTGTGCAGAATAGGTCTCTAATATTTGCTCCTTTTCCAGCCCAGAATCCAAGCTGCAGGCATTCTCCCTCTTTATGTAAACCTTGTAAAATAAGAGAGAATAGGCATATGTATTGTGACATAATGTGTAATAATAGCCCATAATGCAATAAATATCAATATTAAAGCATGATGCAAAATGGACGTATCAACTCCCCCAAGCTTAGACCTCGCTTGTCCTCAAGCGAAAGCCCAAATCGAAAAATATGTCCACGTGTTTTAGAGACAGAGGTGTCGATAAAAATAAAATACGGACATGAGGGCATCATGATCATTCTTAGAACAACAACTTATATAATTCTTGTCATATGATCTCTTATGCCAGAGTAACAATTCAATCACAATTTCAAGTATGAATCATAAACTTCATTGAAAACTAACAAACTATAATCTCAGTCATTGAAGCAATTGCAATTTATCATAACATAGGAAAGAGTCAATATAAGAGCTTTTCAGCAAGTCCGCATACTCAACTATCATATACTCTTTCACAATTGCTAACACTCACGCAATACTTATGGATATGGAGTTTTAATCAGACACGGAGAAAGATAGGGGCTTATAGTTTTGCCTCCCAACGTTTTACATCAAGAGTAATGTCAAAAATAATAGTTCATGAAAACTCACATCCAATTAGCCATATATACCAAGATCTTTCCATCACGTTGTGCTTGCCAAAAGATAAAATGTAAAAAGGAAGGGTGAATATCATCGTGACTCTTATGTAAGGTAGGAGATAAAGGTAAAAGACAGTCCCTTCGCAGAGGGAAGCAGAGGTTGTCATGCGCTTTCATGGTTGGATGCACAAAATCTTAATGCGAAAGAACGTCACTTTATATTGTCACTTGTGATATGGACCTTTATTATGCAGTCTGTCGCTTTTATTTCTTCAATATCACACGATCGTATAAAGCTTATTTTCTCCCACACTAATAAGTCATACATATTTAAAGAGCAATTTTTTATTGCTTGCACCGATGACAACTTACTTGGAGGATCTTACTCAATCCATAGGTAGGTATGGTGGACTCTCATGGCGAAACTGGTTTAAGGGTGTTTGGAATCACAAGTAGTATCCCTGCTTGGTGCAAAGAATTTGGCTAGCATGAGAGGGAAAGGCAAGCTCAATCATGTTGGATGATCCAAAACAATATAATTTATCTCAGATGTAAGAAAACATAACCCATTACGTTGTCTTCCTTGTCCAATGTCAACTCTTTAGCATGTCATATTTTAATGAGTGCTCACAATCATAAAAGATGTCCAAGATAGTATATTTATATGTGAAGACCTCTCTTTCTTTATTACTTCCTATTAATTGCAACGATGACCAAAACTATGTTTGTCAACTCTCAACAACTTTTATTCATCATACTCTTTCTACGTGAGCTCATTACTCTCCATAAGATCCATATGATCTCTTTTATTCTTTTTATTCCTTTTCTTTTCTTTTATTCACTTAAGATCATGGAAAAATAATCAAGCCCTTGACATAACACTAATCTTTATTATATAGCTCACAGGCTCGATTACATAGAAGGATCATAAAGCAAAACTCATGACTAGATCATACTAAAATTTTTATTCTACTAGACCAAGATATTATCAAAAGGATCGAACTAAGAAAAACGGTAATGATAGAAGTGATGGTGATACGATACCGGGGCACTCCCCCGAGCTTGGCAGTTGCCAAGGGGAGTGCCCATACCAGATACTCAGTTCTTCTTTGTTGGTGAAGAAGGTGATGGTTTTGTTGATGGCGTAGGCTTCTTCTTTAATTTGCGCTTGAGGACAGAATTTTGGTCCCTTAGGTCCTCGATCTCATGCTCCACGCTCAGTATCTTTTTGCATAGTTCCTGCTTGTTTTCCTTCAAGAGGCGAAAAGGGATAAACTCGATCTTAGGTTTCTTTACTTGACTTTTTGAACTCCACATGCATGTCCCCAGGTTGAGGTAGTGGGACTTCATCTTCATCTGAGCTCGTCTCCTCCTTTCCCTTAGTTTCATAGTCCTCTTCTTCTTCCGTAGTCCAACCACAATGCTCCCCATCCCCATAGACTTTAGGATCTGCAAGGTAGTCAGCCACATAGCTCTCTCCTTCCGAATCCTGGGTCGACATGTTGCTCAAATCTGTAGCAGGACGGCTCGAAACAAAGATAGGAGATATTTACGTGATACGGGAGTCAAAACCTCCGGGAGATTATATAATGAATTTTTACCGACCAAAATACGTAACGTGTAAGAAAACGGAATCCGGAGAGCACACGAGGTGCCCACGAGGTAGGGGGCGCGCCCAGGGGGTAGGGCACGCCCTCCACCCTCGTGGAGCCCTCGTGTCCTTCCCAGACTGCTTCTTATTTTTCTATTTTTCTAAATATTCCAAAATAAAAGAAAATTGCCATTAGAACTGTTTTGGAGTCGGTTTACTTACCGTACCACATACCTATTCCTTTTCGGAGTCTGAAACGTTCCGGAAAGTGTCCCTTATGTATTCCTCTGGGGTTACGGTTTCAATAACATTGGTTTCAACATTTATAGGATTTCCTGAGATATAATGTTTAATTCTTTGACCGTTCACCACCTTCGGATTTGTGCTTTTGAAATTGTTGATTTTTATGGCACCAGAAAGATAGACCTCCTTGATAACGTAAGGGCCTTCCCATTTAGAGAGAAGTTTTCCTGCAAAAAAACTTAAATGAGAGTTGTATAGTAATACATAATCACCTACATTAAACTCATGCTTTTGTATTCTTTTGTCATGCCATCTTTTAACTTTTTCTTTAAATAATATGGCATTTTCGTAGGCTTGGGTTCTCCATTCATCAAGTGAGCTAATGTCAAATAACCTCTTCTCACCGGAAAGTTTGAAATCATAATTGAGCTCTTTAATAGCCCAATATGCCTTGTGTTCTAGTTCGAGAGGTAAGTGACCTGCTTTTCCATAAACCAGTTTATACGGAGACATACCCATAAGATTTTTATATGTAGTTCTATAGGCCCATAATGCATCATCAAGTTTCTTGGACCAATTATTTCTAGATCTATTAACAGTCTTTTGCAAAATTAATTTGAGTTCTCTATTACTCAATTCTACTTGACCACTAGACTGTGGGTGATAAGGATATGCGATTCTATGATTAACATCATACTTAGCTAGCATTTTACGGAAAGCACCATGAATAAAATGTGAACCACCATCAGTCATTAAGTATCTAGGGACTCCAAACCTTGGAAAAATAACTTCTTTAAGCATCTTAAGAGAGGTGTTATGATCAGCACTACTAGTTGGAATAGCTTCTACCCACTTAGTAACGTAATCAACAGCAACTAAAATATGTGTATATCCATTAGAGGAAGGAAACAGTCCCATATAATCAAAGCCCCAAACATCAAATGGTTCAATAACAAGTGAATAATTCATAGGAATTTCTTGATGTCTACTAACATTACCAATTCTTTGACATTCATCACAAGATACAACAAACTTACGGGCATCCTTGAAGAGAGTAGGCCAATAAAAACCTGATTGCAATACCTTATGTGCAGTTCTATCTCCAGCGTGGTGTCCTCCATAAGCCTCGGAGTGACACTTGTGTAGGATCTATTCCTGTTCATGCTCAGTTATACAACATCTAATAACACCATCTACTCCTTCTTTATAAAGATGTGGGTGATCCCAAAGGTAATGTCTCAAATCATAGAAGAACTTTTTCTTTTGCTGATATGTGAAACTAGGTGGTATAAATTTAGCAACAATGTAATTAGCATAATCAGCATACCATGAAGCATTATGAGAAGCATTTATGACATTTAATTGTTCATCAGGAAAGCTATCATCAATAGGTAGTGGGTCATCAAGCACATTTTCTAACCTAGACAAGTTGTCTGCAACGGGGTTCTCAGCTCCCTTTCTATCAATAATACGCAAATCAAATTCTTGTAGCAAGAGAACACATCTAATAAGTCTAGGTTTAGCATCTTTCTTTTCCATAAGATATTTAATAGCAACATGATGAGTGTGAATAGTTACTTTAGAATCAACAATATAAGGTCTGAACTTATCACAAGCAAATACAACTACTAAGAATTCTTTTTCAGTAGTAGCATAATTTCTCTAGGCATTATCTAGAGTTTTACTAGTATATCGAATAACATTTAATTTCTTATCAACTCTTTGCCCTAGAACAGCACCTACAACATAATCACTAGCATCACACATAATTTCAAAAGGTAAATTCCAATCAGGTGGCTGAACAATAGGTGCAGAGATCAATGCTTTCTTAAGTATTTCAAATGCTTCTACACAATCATCATCAAAAACAAATGGTATATATTTTTGTAATAAATTAGTCAGAGGCCGAGAATTTTTTTAGAAGTCCTTAATGAACCTCCTATAAAAATCGGCGTGACCAAGGAAACTTCTTATACCTTTGATGTCCTTGGGACATGGCATCTTTTCAATAGCATCAACCTTGGCTTTATCAACCTCAATACCTCTTTCAGAAACTTTATGCCCCAGGACAATACCTTCATTAACCATAAAGTGGCACTTTTCCCAATTCAAGACAAGATTAGTTTCTTCACATCTCTGCAAAACTCGGTCAAGGTTGCTTAAGCAATCATCAAAAGAGGATCCATAGACGGAAAAATCGTCCATGGAAACCTCACAAATCTTTTCACAAAAGTAAAAGAATATAGCCATCATGCATCTTTGAAAGGTAGCAGGTGCATTACATAAACCAAAAGGCATACGTCTATAAGCAAAAGTATCAAAAGGGCAAGTAAAAGTAGTCTTTGATTGATCATTGGCTGACACAGGTATTTGAGAGAAACCAGAATAACCATCTAGAAAGCAAAACTGTGTTTGTTTGGATAATCTTTCTAGTATTTGATCGATAAAAGATAAGGGGTACTGATCTTTTTAGTAGCTTTATTTAATTTGCAGAAATCAATTACCATCCTATAACCTGTAATAATTCTTTGCGGGATCAACTCATCTTTATCATTAGAAACGACAGTAATACCTCCCTTCTTAGGGACACAATGGACATGACTTACCCACTGACTATCAGCAACGGGATAGATTATACCTGCCTCAAGAAACTTTAGTATTTCCTTTCTTACCACTTCCTTCATCTTAGGATTCAGCCGCCGTTGATGATCACGAACTAGTTTGGCATCTTCCTCCAAATTTATTTTGTGTTGACATAGTGTGGGACTAGTGCCCTTAAGATCATCAAGAGTATATCCAATAGCAGCACGGTGCTTCTTCATAGTTTTCAGTAATCTCTCTTCTTCATGCTCTGAAAGTTTAGCACTAATAATAATAGGATATATCTTATTTTCATCAAGATAAGCATATTTAAGAGTATCAGGTAACGGTTTAAGCTCAAACATGGGATCACCCTTGGGTGGAGGAGGATCCCCTAGGATTTCAACAGGCAAATTGTGTTTCAGGATGGGTTCCTGTTTAAAGAATACTTCATCTATTTCCCTTCTTTCATTCATAAACATATCATTTTCATGGTCTAGCAAATATTGTTCTAAAGGATCACTAGGAGGTACGGCCATAGAAGCAAGACCAATAATTTCATCTTTACTAGGCAATTCCTCTTCACAGTGTTGTCTACGAAATTTAGAGAAATTAAACTCATGAGACATATCACCCAAACCAATAGTAACAACATCCTTTTTACAATCTATCTTAGCATTAACTGTGTTCAAGAAGGGTCTACCAAATATAATGGGACAAAAACTATCTTGTGGGGAACCAAGAATAAGAAAATCAGCAGAATATTTAGTTTTCCCACACAAGACTTCAACATCTCTAACAATTCCAATTGGTGAAATAGTATCTCTATTGGCAAGTTTAATTAGACATCAATATCTTCTATCTCAGCAGGTGCAATATCATGCATAATTTCTTTGTATAAGTCATGAGGTATAGCACTAGCATTGGCACCCATATCACATAAGCCATGATAACAATGATCTCCTATTTTAACAGAAATAACAGGCATGCCTACCAAAGATCTAGGTTTATCTTTAGCACAAGGTTTAGCAATTCTATCAATCTCATCACGAAAATGAATAACATGCCCATCAATATTATCAGACAAGAGATCTTTAACAGTAGCAATATTAGGTTCAACTTTAACTTTCTTAGGAGGTGTATAAGTTCTAATATTGCTTTTACGAACCACGGTTGAAGCTTTAGCATGATCTTATATTCTAACAGGAAAAGGTGGTTTCTCAACATAAGTAGTAGGAACAATAGGATCATTTAAGTGTCTTTTCTTCAACTTTAATAGGTGCAGCTACGTTTACTTCTATGGGAGGATGATATTTAAACCACTTCTCTCTAGGGAGATCAACATGAGTAGCAAAAGATTCACAGAAATAAGTTACTATCTCAGAGTCAAGTCCATATTTAGTGCTAAATTTACAGAAAACATCGGTATCCATAAAAGACTTAACACAATCATACTTAGGTGTCATACCTGACTCCTTACCTTCGTCGAGGAAATGCATTTAATTCTTTCCAATAAATCCCATTTGAATTCAATAGTCTTCGTCATAAAAGAGCCAGCACAAGAAGTATCAAGCATGGTGCGGTCGTTATCAGAAAGCCAAGCATATAAATTTTGAATAATCATTTCTCTTGAGATCTCATGATTGGGGCATGAATATAACATTGATTTAAGCCTCCCCCAAGCTTGAGCGATGCTTCCTCCTTCGCGAGGCCAAAAATTATATATATAATTACGATCACGATGAACAAGATGCATAGGAT
Organism: Triticum urartu; assembly: GCF_056163025.1. Classification (NCBI taxonomy): domain Eukaryota; kingdom Viridiplantae; phylum Streptophyta; class Magnoliopsida; order Poales; family Poaceae; genus Triticum; species Triticum urartu. Next base: position 124,515,907 of record NC_141873.1, read on the forward strand.
AAAACTTCTGATGAAATTCCAATTTCAATCGTTTGTAGTTCCATGACCCCGTATCATCACATAGCCTATACCATGTCAATGCATCTTCATTCAAAGATAAAGGGAAGACCTTCTTCTTAATAAAATCTCCGGGTACACCTGCAAGCTTAAATAATCCACAAACTTCATCCACATATATTAAGTGCTCATCAGGATGCATTGTTCCGTCTCCTGCAAAAGGATTAGCTAGCAGTTTTTCTATCATACCCGAAGGAATTTCAAAGCAGATATTTTCATTTTCAGTAGGTTCAGTAGGTTGAGGAGCAACTCTTTGTTCTACTGGTCGGGGTGAAGATACCCTGAACAAGCCCCTCAAAGGATTACTTTCCATAGTAACAAGTGACAGTAAATTTCAGCACAATATATAAATTTTTCCTTACCAAATTCCACCTACCAAAGGCGTTTCACTCCCCGGCAACGGCGCCAGAAAAGAGTCTTGATGAACCAAAAGTATAGGGGATCTATCATAGTCCTTTTGATAAGTAAGAGTGTCGAACCCAACGAGGAGCAGAAGGAAATGATAAGCGGTTTTGAGCAAGGTATTCTCTGCAAGCACTGAAATTATAGGTAACAGATAGTTTTGTGATAAGATAATTGGTAACGAGCAACAAGTAACAAAAGTAAATAAAGTGCAGCAAGGTGGCCCAATCCTTTTTGTAGCAAAGGACAAGCCTGGACAAACTCTTATATGATGTAAAGCGCTCCCGAGGACACATGGGAATATTGTCAAGCTAGGTTTCATCACGATCATATGATTCGCATTCGCTACTTTGATAATTTGGTATGTGGGTGGACCGGTGCTTGGGTGCTGCCCTTACTTGGACAAGATTCCCACTTATGATTAACCTCTATTGCAAATATCCGCAACTACAACAAAAGTATTAAGGTAAACCTAACCATAGCATGAAACATATGGATCCAAATCAGCCCCTTACAAAGAAACGCATAAACTAGGGTTTAAGCTTCTGTCACTCTAGCAACCCATCATCTACTTATCACTTCCCAATGCCTTACTCTAGGCCCAAATAATGGTAAAGTGTCATGTAGTCGACGTTCACATAACACCACTAGAGGAGAGACAACATACATCTCATCAAAATATCAAACGAATACCAAATTCACATGACTACTAATAGCAAGACTTCTCCCATGTCCTTAGGAACAAACGTGACTACTCACAAAGCATATTCATGTTCATAATCAGAGGGGTATTAATATGCATATAGGATATGAACATATGATCTTCCACCAAATAAACCAACTAGCATCAACTACAAGGAGTAATTAACACTACTAGCAACCCACAAGTACCAATCCTGGACTTGGAAACAAGAATTGGATACAAGAGATGAACTAGGGTTTTGAGAGGAGATGATGCTGGTGAAGATGTTGATGGAGATTGCCCTCTCCCGGTGAGAGGGGCGTTGGTGATGACGATGGCAATGATTTCTCCCTCCCGGAGTGAAGTTTCCCCGGCAGAACAGCTCCGCCAGAGCCCTAGATTGGTTCCACCAAGGTTCCGCCTCGTGGTGGCGGAGTCTCGCCCGGAAAGATGGCTTACGATTTTTTCCTCATCGAAAAACTCCATATAGCAAAAGACGGCCATCAAAGGGCCACCAGGGGGCCATGAGGTAGGGGGCGCGCCCCCACCCTCATGGGTAGGGTGTGGCCCCCTGGTGAACTTCTTGCGCTCAGTATTTTTTATATATTCTGAAAATGACTTCCGTGAAGTTTCAGGACTTTTGGAGCTTTGCAGGATAGGTCTCTAATATTTGCTCCTTTTCCATCCGAGAATCCCAGCTGTTGGCATTCTCCCTTTTTATGCAAACCTTGTAAAATAAGAGAGAATAGGCATAAGTATTGTGACATAATGTGTAATAACAGCCCATAATGCAATAAATATCAATATAAAAGCATGATGCAAAATGGACGTATCAGCTGCCGCCCCCGCCGAGCAAGTTCCGTGGTAGGTGTGTCTCGGGTCCGTCGTTCAATGGCTCCACGCTCTACAACAACAAGCTCATCGGCACCAAGTTCTTCCGGTGGGGGCAGGAGGCTCTACGCGGTCGTGCGCTCGGCGCGGACTCCAAGTTGCCGCTAGACACCAACAGCCATGACACGCACACCTCCTCCACCACGGGTGGCTCTGCTATCACGGGCGCCAGCTTCTTCGACTATGCCAGAGGAAAAGCCGTCGGCATGGCCCCGAGCGCGCGCATTGTCGTCTATAAATGTTGAATATGTCTTGTGTATTGCACGTGTATTGGATTTGTGGCCCACCTCCTAGTCTTGTATAATTGAGGTAGAGGCCTTCCCTTATATTATATATGCGTGCATCAGCACCCCGATCAAAACATCGTATTGCAAATTATCTATCTACATGGTATCATCCTCTTCGGTCTAACCCTAAGGTCGCCCGCCGCCGCCGCGCCCCCTTGCACCGCCGCCGTGCCCCATCCTCACTTCCGCATCCCGCGCGCCTTGTGCCGCTTCTCTGCTCGACCAGCCGCGCGCCTCGTGCTGGGTAGCTATCGCCGTGACCGCGTTGACAATTAGCTAGCTAGCTACCTCGCGCCGCCCAGCCTTTTCCATTGCGCGCCGCTGTCTTTTTTTTCCATCACGCGCCGTCGCCGCTCTGCCTTTTTCCATCGCGTCGCCGCTTCGCCAGCCGCCGCGCCATCTTCCTTCTATCGAGCCCGCGCCGACCCGCTAGCTCCTGTCGTGCCCGCGTCGCAACGCCGCTGAGCCGCTGCCCCGCGCGTGCGTCCCGTGCAGCACCGCCACTCCGCGCGTCCCATGCCGCGCAACCGCTGCTGTCTTCGCGCCTCGTGCCGCTGCTCTCTGCCCGACGCGCGCCACACCAGCTGCTGCGTCTTTCCAACTGCGTGCTGCTCCCCACCGCCATCGCCGCCGCCACGCAGCGCTTCCCCGCGCGCGCCGCCGCCGTCGCTCCCCGCCGCCGCCGTCACGCCGTGCCTCCCCGTGCGCGTCGCCGCCGCCGCTCCCCACCGCCCTGTGCCACCGCGCGCCCCCGCGTGCCGCCGTCGCCGTCCCCTTCCTCTTCCTGCCGCTTCTGACGTCTTCCATGGACTCTCTGGGCTACTTCACCATCTGCGGTGGAACTGCTCCACCGACCGCGCCGATCCAGTCGCATCCTCCTGCACCCGTCGGGTGTTACCCGTTGTTGCCGCCAGCACCTCCCCCACAGCACCGGCAAGGGGGAGGGGGCCGGCGCAACCGGCGTGGCGGCGGTCACCGTCGCCTGCACCAGCAGCGAGCCCAGGACACCGGGGAGGGGCGCACTATCAGCAGGCTCTCCCCGCTGGTCACCAGGCGTTCATCGGCGTGCCCTTCCAGCCGACTGGCGCCGGCTACAGTGACCTCCTTGTGCCGCCGCCCCTCGGTGGTTATGGCCCGCCCGTCCCAGTGCCGCCCTACGGGGGCCTTCCGCCGCCGCCGGTACCTGTGCCATGGGACCCCACCCTCCTCGCCGCCCAGCACTCCGCGTCGTCGCCGAGTAGCCCTGTCGGTGGAGGCGACTGGTACATGGACTCAGGTGCTACTGCGCACATGGCAGCTCATCCCGGTAACCTAACCTCCTCCGCTCCCGTTCACACACCCACTCGTATCACCGTCGGCAACGGCTCCTAGTTACCTATTACTCATATCGATAGCACTAGCTTTCCCTCCACTTCCACACCCATCACTATGTCTAATGTTCTTGTTTCACCTGATTTAGTCACGAACCTAGTTTCCGTTCGTCGCCTTACTCGTGAGAACCCACTTACTGTTGAATTTGACGGTGTTGGCTTTTCTGTGAAAGACGCCCGTACCCGAATGGTCCTTCACCGATGTGACAGTCCCGATGAGCTCTACCCGTGCACGCCGGCGCCTCCACCTCCACACCCGTCGCCCTTGCCGCCGGCGTTGACCTTTGGCATGCTCACTTGGGTCACCCCAACCACACTATCTTACGTCAAATTCTTAGGAGTTTCTCTTTCTCATGTGATAAGCTCGACGAACACTCTTTTGAGGCTTGTCGCTTAGGCAAGCACGTTCGTCTTCCCTTTAGTGTGTCTTCTTCAGTTTCCACTTTTCCGTTTCAATTACTTCATAGTGATGTTTGGACATCTCCCGTTGCGAGTAACACGGGCTATCTATACTACTTGGTGATTTTAGATGATTATTTCCATTATGTGTGGACTTTTCCCCTTCGTCATAAATCCGATGCTTTAGCCACACTCACCGCCTTTTATTCCTATGTCACCACCCAGTTCGGTCGCCCCATACTCGCACTCCAAACTGACAACGGAAAAGAATTTGACAACGTCGCTTTTCACACACTTCTCGCCTCTCACGGCACCACCTTCCGTCTAACTTGCCCCTACACTTCCCAGCAGAACGGCCGCGCCAAGCGCATTCTCCGCACTCTTAATGACTGCGTTCGCACGTTACTCTTTCACTGTTTTCGCAATCTTAATGACGGACGAAGCATATTGAGCTCGGTATTCACTTCGTGCGCGAGCAGGTTGCCTTTGGCCGTGTTCGGGTTCTCCACGTGCCGACGACGCAACAGTTTGCTGATATGATGACTAAGGGCTTGCCTACTCCCGTCTTCCAGGAGTTTCGGTCCAGTCTCTGTGTCTCCGGCGACGCTTCGACTGCGGGGGGTGTTGAGTATGTCTTGTGTATTGCACCTGTATTGGATTTGTGACCCACCTCCTAGTCTTGTATAGTTGAGGTAGAGGCCTTCCCTTGTATTATATATGCCATCAGCACCCCGATCAATACATTGTATTGCAAATTATTTGTCTAAAATAAAGCGTGCGGGGAGGAAGGGTGCGCGAGCTCTGACATTCTAGCTGCATTTGATGAGGCCATCGCGAACAATGTCGACGTTCTCTCTGTCTCCCTCGGCGCCATCGGCATGGCCCCAAACTTTTATAGCGATAACACCGCCGTGGGCGCATTCCGCGCCATCAACAAGGGCATCGTCGTCTCCGCCTCCGCGGGAAACTCCGGCCCCAGAGATTCCACCGCATGCAACATAGCGCCATGGTTCCTGAGGGTCGGTGCGTCCACACTCAACCGCCAATTCCCAAGCGACGTCCTTCTCAGCAACGGCGTGACCTTCACAGGCACTACACTTTACGCCGGCGAGCCACTCGGCCCGACCAAGATACCACTGGTCTACGGAGGGGACGTGGGCTCCAAAGTGTGCGAAGAGGGGAAGTTGAACGCCACGAAGGTTGCTGGGAAGATTGTTTTGTGTGAGTCGGGTGTAAATGCCCGAGCAGCGAAACCATATGCCGTCAAGCTCGCCGGTGGCGCCGGAGCGATCTTCGCGAGCATAAAATCATTCGGTGAGCAGTCCATCACCAGCCCGCATGTCCACCCGCCACGGCTGTGTCATTTGTCGACGCCGAGAAGATCAAGAAGTACATACACACGCAAACTTCCCCTACCGCGACGATCATCTTCCGGGGCACCATGGTCGGCCCGGCGCCTCCTTCCCCTAGAATGGTGTCCTTCTCGAGCCACGGGCCAAACTTCCGCGCACTGGAGATCTTCAAGCCAGACGTGACCGTGCCCGGCGTGGACATCCTCGCCGCTTGGACAGGCGCCAACTCACCCACAGAGCTCGAGAGCGACACGAGGCGGGTGAAGTACAACATCATATCGGGCACGTCCATGTCATGCCCGCACATGAGCGGCATCGCCGCGCTGCTCCGGCAGGCGAGGCCAGAGTGGAGCCCGGTGGCGATCAAGTCCGCGCTGATGACCACCGCGTACAACGTGGACAACTTCGGCGGCGTGATCGGTGACATGTCCACCAGCGACGCGTCCACGCCGTTCGCGCGAGGGGCCAGGCACATCGACCCCAACAGTGCTGTCGACCCAGGCGTCGTCTACGATGCCGGCACGGAGGACTACATCACCTTCCTGTGCGCGCTCGGCTACACCGCCAAGCAGGTCGCCGTCTTCGGCTCGTCCATCAGCTGTTCGAAGCGTGCGGGCTCGTCCATCGGCGACCACAACTATGTGGACTTAAACCTTGTGTATTCGTCAGTTTAGTCTTAGCAGAAAATAAACGCTGCTTAGTCAGCTGAGTAGATAAGTTTGTTAGAAAGTTTTTTTTCCCTTAGAAGTAGTCCACACCCCGCACGAGCTGGATCGTGGGATGGCGCGATCATTGTGGCTCGGCTTTGCTGTTTTCTCGGGCCGTTAGTGGCCTCGTTTCCTTTCTGTAACAGAATAAGAGGTGAAGAAGAAATGCAGAAAAGTTGCAAGTGTTTGCAACGCAAAACTACTATCGTCTGAGCATTCTCGCGCGCGCGTGTGTGTGGGATCGGTGCTTACAATTGGCATCAGAGCCGTTAGTACGATCCGGCGGTCATGGCGGGAAGCAAGGAGCCCCGGAAGGGCTCCGGCGAGGGGTCGCGAAAGGACTCCGATGGCGGGTCCCGGACTCCGTCGCCGACGCGTGGGCGCATGCTCTCGCGGTCTCCCAGGGCTAGGCATAGCCGCACCGTGCGCGGGCGCGAGGTCGCCGCGCCGGTGGTGCAGAGACGCGAGGTGGCCCTCCCAACGGTGTTCCCAACACTGATCCGGAGCAACTACGGCAGCCGGTCTCTCTTGATGAGAGCCATCCGTAGACTCGCGGGCTGTGGGACGCCGTCACCACTGGAATCGCCAACTACCACGACGACCGCACCACCCTGGAGGCCGTCCTCCGGGCGGTGTCAGAGGAGATGCTCGCGGTCCTCTCCACGAAGGAGACGGCGAAGCAGGCCTGGGACGCCGTCAAGACCATGCGGATGGGCTCGGCCGCCGTGCGCGAGGCCAAGGCCTAGGGCCTCCGTCGAGAATTCGAGGATATCCGTTTCAAGCCCGGCGAGAACGTCGACGACTTTGCGATGAGGCTCACCGGGCTCGTCAACAACCTCTCCATCCATGGTGATCCTGTCGGGGACGCGCGTGTGGTACATAAGTTCCTTCGAGTTGTGCCCCGCAAATACGCTCAGGTGGCACTCTCCATCGAGACGTTGGTCGACCTCGACACCCTGACGGTGGAGGAGCTCACCGGACGGCTCAAGGTGGCGGAGGAACGCCTCGACCAAGACGGCGTAGGCGAGGATGCCGGTCGCCTTCTGATGACCATGGAGGACTGGCGCGCGTACGAGAAGCGTACGGCGAACAACGGCGCAAGCGGCAGCAACTCGTCAGGTGCACAGACGCGCGGACGAGGGCATGGCCGCGGACGTGGCCGCGGCGGTGGACGCGGCGGAAAAGGCAAGTCCCCTGTTGGCACTGACGCCGGTGGTGGGAAGAACGGCGGCGGCGACGCGGATCGTGACAAGTGTCGCTACTGCGGCTTCGCAGGCCACTGAGCCCGGGACTGCCGCAAGAAGAAACGCGAGGAGGAACAGGCCCTCCTTGCACAAGGCCAAGCAGGCGAGGACGACGATCCGGGTCTACTGATGATCGAGGAGGCCTCCCTAACAGCTGCGGCCGTCGCGCCGCGTGCTGGAGCGGGCGAGGAGGTCGTCTTCCTCAACGAGTCGCGCGCCCGCGTGGAACTCCGCCGCGCTCCTGGAGATCAGGACGCGGCCTGGTACCTCGACACGGGTGCGTCGAACCACATGACTGGCGACGAGGCGGCGTTCGCCGAGCTGGACAAGGGCATTTGTGGCTCGGTCAGGTTTGGGGACGGCTCGCTCGTGTCAACCCAAGGGCGGGGCACCGTCCTGTTCGCCGCGGCTGACAACGGGCACCGTGCACTCACCAGCGTGTACTAGATCCCGCGGCTCAAGAGCAACATCGTGTCCATCGGGCAGCTCGACAAGAACGGCTGTCCCACGCACGTCGAAGCCGGCGTCATGACGGTGCGTGATCGCCAGCACCGCATCCTAGCCAGAGTGTCGCGCACCCGCAATAGGCTCTACATCGCCCGTCTACAGCTCGCCAGCCCCGTCTGTCTTGCTGTGCACTCCGGGGATGAGGCATGGCGCTGGCACGCGCACTTCGGGCACCAACACTTCGACGGCCTCGAGCGGCTGGCACATCAGAACATGGTAAAGGGCATGCCCCTCTTCCACCACTCCGAGCAGGTTTGCGACGCCTGCCTAGTGGGCAAGCAGCGGCGAGCGCCGTTCCCTCAGCAGGCTAACTACCGCGCCACCGAGCCGCTTGAGCTTGTGCATGGTGATCTTTGCGGGCCTATCTCGCCGCCCACTCCGGGCGGCAAGCGTTACTTCCTGTTGCTTGTGGATGATCACAGCAGGTTCATGTGGTTGTACCTGCTCCGGAGCAAGGACGAGGCAGCCGAGGCGATCCAGCGCTTCCAGGCACACGCAGAGCGCGAGACGGGGCGGAAGTTGCGCACTTTCCGCTCTGACCGAGGCGGAGAGTTCAACTCCGGCGAGTTTAGCGCACATCTTGCTGATCTTGGGGTCCAGAGGCACCTCACCGCGCCATACTCACCCCAACAGAATGGCGTGGTGGAGAGGCGCGACCAAACCGTCGTCGGGACGGCCCGGTGCATGCTCAAGGCGATGGGAGTGCCGCCGCAATTTTGGGTCGAGGCCGTGTCCACGTCCGCTTTCGTGCTCAATAGGGCGTACTCCAGAAGCGTACCGGGCAAGACGCTGTTCGAGGCCTGGCATGGCAGGAAGCCCTCCGTCGACTTCTTGTGCGTGTTCGGCAGTGTGGCGCACATCAAGAACACGCGCCCACAGCTCTCCAAGCTTGAGGACCGGAGCAAAGCCATGGTGATGATCGGGTACGAGCCAGGGAGCAAGGCGTACCGGCTCTACGACCCGGTGGGCAAACGAGTCCATGTCTCTCGTGATGTCCTCTTCGACGAGACGCGAGCATGGGACGGGGAGAAGAGTGGCACGGACCGGGCAGGTATGAGCTTTACAATTGAGCACATGTCAATCCTCACCGGCGGTCCGTCATCTGCGGCACGCTTCCCCTCATCGCCTGGCGCCCCGCGATCACCCGCTCAGTCCGCGTCCCCGTCAAGCACGCCATCCATGACAACAGTATCGGCCGGGGGCGACGACGACACCCCAGCGACGACCACTACCGCGCCCATGGCTCCCCCGGCTCCTGCGCGCACGACCGACAACCTTGCGCCGGTGCACCTGATGACGACGCGCGGCAAGGATGGCATCCCCCTCCCCAACCCTTGCTACATGGACACGCTTGAGAAGGCGGCTCGGAACATGCCTCCTCCAGGGCTGGAGGAGTTCGACGACGCTGACGGCGAGATCAACGACGACGAACTCGTCGATGAGCTGCACCTTGCGCTGGGCGAGGAGCCCGGCTCCTTTGAGGAAGCAAAAGGTGAGACGTGCTGGCAGCACGCGATGATGGAGGAGACGAACTCCATTGAAGCCAACCAAACCTGGGAGCTCGTGGACCTGCCCGCTGGTCACCGTCCGATCGGCCTCAAATGGGTATACAAGACCAAGAAAGATGCTCATGGCGCGGTAGTGAAGCACAAGGCGAGGTTGGTGGCGAAGGGATATGTACAGAAGCACGGCGTCGACTACGACGAGGTGTTCGCGCCGGTGGCCAGGCTCGAGTCCGTCCGCCTCCTGCTCGCTCTGGCCGCACGCGCGAGCTGGACTGTGCACCACATGGACGTAAAGTCCGCCTTCCTCAACGGCGAGCTAGAAGAGGAGGTCTACGTGGTGCAGCCGCCGGGGTTCACAGCTACCGGCGAAGATTCGAAGGTACTCAAGCTCAGAAAGGCCCTGTACGGGCTAAAGCAGGCCCCGCGGGCATGGAACACCAAGCTGGACGCGAGTCTGGGTTCGCTTGGGTTCAGCAGGTGTCCGTCTGAACACACGGTGTACGCCAGGGGCACGGCGTCCTCGCGCCTAGTCGTCAGCGTCTACGTCGATGATCTGATCATCACTGGCTCGGACGAGAAGGAGATCGATGGCTTCAATAAGGAGATGTAGGCACTCTTCGACATGAGCGACCTGGGACGGCTCCACTACTATCTTGGAATCGAGGTGAGGCAGCACAACGGCGGCATCGACCTTGGTCAGGACGGCTCCACTACTATCCTCGACAAGGCGGACATGACGGGTTGCAACCCCTGGCACAGCCAGTGGACGGCACCGATTACAAGAGCATCGTGGGCATGCTCCGCTACCTCGTCCACACCAGGCCGGATCTTGCTTTCTACGTCGGGTACGTCTCCCGGTTCATGTAGGAGCCCACGACGGAGCACATGGCGGCAGTGAAACATGTTCTGCGCTATGTGGTCGGGACTTTGCACTGGGGAGTGCGGTACACACGCGGTGACCACGATGCGCCTCTGATCGGCTACAGCGACAGCGATCTGGGCGGCGATGTGGACAACCGCAGGAGCACCACCGGTGTCGCCTTCTTCCTTGGCAGCAACCTGGTCAGCTGGCAATCACAGAAGCAGAGGGTGGTGGCCCTCTCCTCATGCGAGTCGGAGTACATGGCCGCCACCACGGCGGCATGCCAAGGTATATGGCTCGCACGGCTGCTGGGAGAAATAAAGGACGAAGAACTGAAGGCGGCGGTGCTCAACGTTGACAACAAGTCGGCCATCTCACTGAGTAAGAACCCTGTTTACCACGACCGGAGCAAACACATTGAAATCAGGTATCATTTTATCCGGGAGTGCGTGGAGAACGGGAAGATCCAGATCGAGTTCGTTCAGTCCGGAGATCAACTTGCCGATGTGCTCACCAAGCCCCTCGGGCGAGTCAAGCTCCAGGAGCAGCGCATGAAGATCGGGATGGTGGAGCTCGACGAAGCACACAAGGCTTAGGGAGTGATTGTGGACTTAAACCTTGTGTATTCGTCAGTTTAGTCTTAGCAGAAAATAAACGCTGCTTAATCAGCTGAGTAGATAAGTTTGTTAGAAAGTTTTTTTCCCTTAGAAGTAGTCCACATCCCGCACGAGCTGGATCATGGGATGGCGCAATCGTTGTGGCTCAGCGTGGCTGTTTTCTCGGGCCGTTAGTGGCCTCGTTTCCTTTCTGTAACAGAATAAGAGGTGAAGAAGAAATGCAAAAAAGTTGCAAGTGTTTGCAATGCAAAACTACTGTCGTCTGAGCATTCTTGCGCGTGTGTGTGTGGGATCGGTGCTTACAAACTACCCGGCCTTCGCGGTGGTGTTCACCTCGAACAAAGTGGTGGTCGTCACGCAGCGCTGTGTCGTGCGCTACGTCGGCAACGACGCCGCGGCTGCGTACACGGCCAAGGTCACCGCCCCGGACGACGTTCGCGTCACGGTGAGCCCCGAGACGCTACAGTTCAGCCCGACGGAGAAAACACAGGAGTACATGGTCACCTTTGCGCAACGAACCACCAGAAGCGTCACGGAGAAATACACGCTCGAGTCGATTGAGTGGAGCGATGGCGAGCACTCGGTGACGAGCCCCGTCGCCATCACCTGGCCGACGAGCAAGGTTGCGGAGATGTGAATGTGATCGGTGTGGGGTTACATGCGAGAGTTTATCTCATTTGATGTAAGTTTCAGTTCATGTGCTTGAATCAGTTAATCAAGAGCCTTACTTTTATTTGACTAGCAAAACATGCCCGTGTGTTACAACGAGAGAAAAAAAAATCTTCGTATGCGCCAAGCAATCCATTCGTGTTACCACTTCTGTACGCCACCATCATCAACGATGGTCATGTGGTCCAACTATTCATGTCTTTCAATTCCAAGCCGATGAGCCTGGTTGCATGGCAATGCCGTGTACCGGAACTTGCGATTGAGCTTAGATTTCCGGTGAAGGGACTTGAGGCCTTCTTACGTTGGGGAGAATATCATACGGAAACCAAAATTCGATGAAAACCGGTGAAAACCATGAGACAAAAATGTTTTGAAGTTTCGAAAAAACCTGAAAGAAATACGGGATGTTAAGAGGATGGTGTTTTATTGCCAACAAATTTTCAAGTTGAAACATATTGTGAGATGTGAGCTATAAAAAATAAAAAATCAGCGTTGAATAGTATCGAACAGTAAAGTCACTATTCAGGACTGATTTTGTCTTTTTCATAGCTCACATCTCGCAATGTGTTTCAACTTGAAATTTTGCGTGACAATAAAACAACACCTCCCTAACATCCCGTATTTTTTCAAAAAATTTCAAGACTATAAAATATGGTTTGCACGAAGTTTTTATTGAATATTGGTTTCCGTATGATACTCTAACATGTGACTTTGGCATGCAAAATGGGTATATAGTTAGTGTCAATCAGTAAGCCGTTAAAAATTGTACGAACTTATTGGTTCATGGAGAGAGTATTGGACTATATTTCACATATAATCTTGCATGTCCTTACTCCTTTCATCTTATTTGATTATCCTTAGAACCCCCCATGAACACTAAGCACTGTACTTTCACGTATAATTGTCTGAGCTCGCCCCTCTCTTTTGTACTTATTGGTTCATGGAGAGAGTATTGGACTATATTTCACATATAATCTTGCATGTCCTTACTCCTTTCATCTTATTTAATTATCCTTAGAACCCCCCACGAACAGTAAGCACTGTGCTTTCACGTATAATTGTCTGAGCTCGCCCCTCTCTTTTGTTTTTCCATCAGATCGATGCCTCACCCTTCAATTATTTAATTCCCAAGAAGGCTTGTTCGTATGTAACTTGCTCACATATTTGAACTGATGAGATTCAGTGTTAGAAAGCAAGGTGGGACTATATTTTTAATGAGTAAATTATAACATGAAAAGGCTGATTAGGAGCCCACTGGACCTTGGTGGAGCTGCGTGGATGGGCCGACCTTATATAGCTTGGACGTGTTGGTCTTTTTGGATTGGAAGAGTGCTAGACTCGTCGTGTTGATCACTAATCTAAATAATCTTATAAAAGTTTACAAAGGGAGTACATTATTGTAACCTTTATATACGAATCTTAATAAACTTCCTGCTTGCTCACAAAAAATATGATTATTTCCCTATATCTAATTTCAAATGGGTCTATCTTTAACACTCTGCACATTTTGAAATTGATTACTATAATACATTAGCAATTTTAAAAATTAATGAGCCCCAATGACAATTGAGAATTAAATTATTTTTATGTAAGGACATGCCCTGAACTTAGTGCTTGGAAGCTATACCTGAATGAAACCATAACACGAGGTAAATATAGGATTGTATTGCAGCAAAACGTACTTTCAGCAAGTATGGTAATGGTGCGAGTCATTATCATTTCTCATAAACATAAAGACTGATTATTTGCACAACAAAATTAATAAAGCACTATTGTGTAGGCACATAAGTAAAGAGAACAGGCAAGCGCCATTGGGTTATTTTCTGAACAAAAGTCCGCTGATAAAAATAATCAAACCCTGACCATCCCATGCAGAATGAGTAAATGGACAATCTCTGGTAACATCACAAGATTTCTTAACTTTGGCATGAACAAACCTTCAACACTGAGTAGCATATAATCCAATCACAAAAAAGAAAAAAGAAAAAAAACATAGCTAGGCAACCCCTAATGAATGAGCTAGCCTGCATCGTCAAAGAAAGGGGGAAACTGTTAATAGGATGTCCCTTGTGAAAATAAATAAGGACTGCATGCTTGTAAAATGACTTTTATTTATGGAGAAGTGGGTATCACATATAGTTGGATGCCAATAAGTTCAATTTAGTAGAAGGGGATCATTTGCCTGGACAAGATGTCGCATTGTACAACCAACAAAACACTTTCAAGAACACTAAAAAGTATATATGATATAAGAGTGTATCTTGAAAGAAAAAAAAATGAATACCACCTGGTAGAAACAAATCACACATTTAAATGTCTAAGCAAAGCAGGACATACAATAAAAATCCAAAGAGAATAATATCATGGCTTTAATGCTCCAATCACTATTCTGGGGTCTTGTATTAGACATGCTGCTACTACTGTCACCACTCCTGTCAGATTTTTCTGGGCTTCTCCCAGCTGATTACCCAGAATGCCCCAACTTTCTTGTTCACTGTTTCATCAAAATGATTTATGCACTCCCAAATACTAAATTATTATGAGGTTAAGCAAGTCGTAACTTCAAGTTTAGAAGATCAACACTGCTAAGCTTTTCACTAATGTATTTCAGGAGATGCGGCAAAAATAAACCAATGCAAGTTAAGGATCTCAATCATCTCAGACTAAGTGCATAAAGCACTTCGATGAAGCAAACATGCCAAACCATGAATCGTATAGGTCAAGAAGCTTTACTCATGTCCACCAACGGCGCCTCACTGACGACCTCGCCTGGTGGTTGGTGCCATTGTAGTATTCACGAGCAATCATCATCACATGCAACTTCTGATCTAATTAATCAAAGTGCTCTTTCTCATCTAGTTGAAGAATCTCTTCCCCTGAAAAAAGCTATGCAAACTCCCTAAGTAAAAGAAAAGCAAAGGCATGGACAAACAATTTCTTCCCTGTCAACTGAAGCTCGATGGAAAAAGCAACTTCTGATCTAATTAATCAGAGTGCTCTTTCTTATCTAGCCGAAGAATCTATTGCCCTGAAAAAAGAACTGTATGAAATCCCTAAGCGAAATAAAACCAAAGGCACATATAGAAACAATTTCTTCCCTGACAATTGAAGCTCAACAGAAAATGGTACCTTCGACCAATCAATTATTGCCCAGTGCCTTCGAAGAACTATTGCTGCCTCGGGCCCTCAACTTTGTCCACCTGCTGGTTTCTTCTATGGCTCGAGAGCATGCATTCTTCTACAGATTGGTTCCATAGGAACAAAAAAATGGATCCCAAGACTTAGTAGGCACAAGTGATCTTTGAGAAAATAAATGGGTTCCACAAGCTCAGAAGAGGCATAAACGTAAGAAAACTATCAGAAACCGTATATGGTCAACAAACGACATTCAAGTATCCATGATCTCGTGAAAAAAGTATCCATGATCTCGGGCAAAAGAAAATACAGTCAGTTGCTAGATCCATGAATAGCTCATTATCAGTAAAGAATTAAGGAGTCAACATGAACTACCTAAAGCAGGGCAGACCAAAAAGAATGCCAGATTAGAAGGATCAGTTTCCCCTAAACAGTACATTGGGTGATAAGAAATATATCATGCGCATGGAGTGAAAATATACTTAATGCAAACCTTTGAACTGAAAATCTACACCGATACACTTTTTAGGCAAATGTAGCGAAATACATGGGAGCTTTATATTGACGTACCAAACCATAAGAAGCAACCAGTTGAATACCAACATAAACCAACTCTCATCGCCCCTCGCCTGTAAGTCTAGACATAACTATAGTATTTTGTTGCTTAACAAAAATAATGGTTGCATGTAGGCCTGCAGATGCTACACCCAGAAAAGAAAAAGTGAACTTAGACAAATCTCGGCATGGACATGTGAATTTAAATTCAATATAATAAAGAATGAGTCACCCAAAAGTGGATTTAAAAAGATCTGCATGGAAATGTCACGAGGATTACTTCCCAATCTTTAGAAATTGAAGCATGTATCGTCATCAATTCACTTGCATAATTCAATTTTATATTTTATTATCATTTGGACACATCAATGGAACACCAATTACTTATCTAAGGTTCATGTTTGCATAGATAAACCACAACTCCTAGAAGTGCAAGGCATCAGAAATTCATCTGCAGAACACTGAAACCCAAAAGTAAGAGTGGTGACCCAGTTACAATTTATCAGCTGGTTTGTGATGATCTTCACCTCTATAGGAAGGCCTTTTGGGAGTGATCGCTTTAGTGTTTTGACATGATCTGGAGATGTACATAGTTTGGGGTCTCCCTCCTGTCACTTTTGTGAGTGTGTTTTAACTCTGTAAGCTTATTTCCTCAGCCCATTGTACAGCCATTCCCCCTTCTTAACTGAAAAAGCAGAGCTCCTACTGTTCACGGTCAAGAAAAAAGCAATATATATATATATGATAGCACTATTCTAATCCTAGTATTAGAATAGTTATTTGGATCACAGCATCCCCTATATAGGGCCCGACAGGGCCCTCCCGAACTTCTGAACTGCTGCCGGCCCGACAGGATCCACTGGATCCCGAGGCTCCCCGACAGGATCCACCTGATCCCGATCCCGAGCCGCCCCAGCCCCCCTCCTCCCCTCGATCCCCCGACCTCCCCCCGTGGTCGCCGCCGATCTTTGCTAGATCCGCCGCCTCCCCCCCCCCCCCCCCCGTCTCCAGCTCCTGGCCGGCCGGATCCGCCGCCTCCCCCCGTCTCCAGCTCCTGGCCGGCCGGATCCGGCCCCTCCCCTCCTTCCCCAGATCCTGGACGACCACCGGCTCGGGCGAGCGAGCGACGGCGGACGCCGGCGCGAGGGAGCCCGCGTCGCCTGGACGCGACGAAGCCACCATGGACTTCCGGAAGCCGCATCCTCCTTCCATATTCACCGCCCGATGCATTGGCAGAGAAGATGACGGCCCCGACGCAAGCTATGGCGAATGGCGTGGCCAACGGAGCAACTTCACGGCGAAGGCAGCATCAGAGGCGCCTTCAAATCCAGCAGCGATACATGAACTTCCACCCACTTTGTCGCCTTCTTCTTCAATCGTCCCTTGCCTGACCTTCTTGCTTCGTGCAGATGAACTTCGCGCCCTATGCAAGTCATGGATTGCCATGCGGTTCCTCTCCTAGCTCTCTGACAAATTGCTCACAAGGTGGCCTATCAGCTGCTCGAAAAAGGTTGGCCGAACTTCTAGCTAGGGTATGGTTGAACTTCTTCCCTCTGCTTGTTATTTTCTTACTGCCATGAGAAGTTCAGGTGGAGTGTAGCATCAGTCCATGAGAAGTTCAGGCTGCCAAAAATAGTAGTAAATCTGCCTGAACTTCACATCCATGAGAAGTTCAGGTACATCTGTGAGCATCAGTACATGAGAAGTTCAGGCTGCCAAAAATAGTAGTAAATCTGCCTGAACTTCACATCCACGAGAAGTTCAGGTACATCTCTGAGCATCAGTCCAGGCTACAAAAGCTTTTTTTAAATCTGCCTGCTGTAACATGTGAAGTTCATGTAGTCTGTGAGCATCAGTCCAGGCTGCAAATAGTAGAAAATCTGTCTGCTTACAGCCATGCGAAGTTCAGGTAGTTTATGAGCATCAGTCCAGGCTACAAATAGCTTTATATATGAGAAGTTCAGGCTGTGAATAATGCTAAGTTCAGTTAGAAAGGTATAGGCAGATGTAACTTGTGTGCTAATAAACATTTTTTTATTTTTTGACAGGAAGACGAGAGACGCATGAAGAAGCTCAGAAGTTCCCAGCAACAAGTACTCAATCCCAAGCCCGTACGCGTTGCACCGACCCCCCTCCCCCCTTCTCGGCCTCGCGCTACCGCATTTGTCAATAGGCCCATTTAAATCCTAAAATAACAAACATAATTATAATTAAAGAAGTTCAAATAGAAAAGATATAGAAGTTCGGGACAGTTATTCAATGAAGATCTTGAGCATTTTAAAAACAGACCCCGACCTCGATGCTTTCAATGGTAAAGAGCCTCTGCAAAGCATTATCTAGAAAAATTGAGCAAATCTCCCTTCTAATGCGGAAATAAAGGTGAACAGAGGCCTATCAGAACAGAGAACTAACTTGGGTCATAAACGAATTGCTTTTGTCCATTGTCATTCCAAGAAGAAACAACCATTATCGTCCTTCAATACCACAACAACAACAATTACAGTAACGTAATTAAACACACTTGATATTTATTCATTGTCTTGACATGTATAATCAGAGTACAGTTGTAACATACTTGTCAGTATCAAGTAATTTCGCTGCAGCCTTGAAGTAGTCAAAGAAATCTGGGGCGATCTCCATGTCATTTGTTAACCAATTAACCATGGAAATGAGATGGCATGCGAAAACATCTAAGAACAAGAACCATCAAGGAGATCAGACCTTCCAGAATGATTACTCGACGGAAATCATGCTTAATGAATAGCTCATCCAAGGCCCATTTATAGTGGTCTAAGTTAAGAAACATCGTTAGGACAAGAACCGGTCATATCATCAACTCTAAAGAAAACACTCATCAATTCAGGACCACCTACTAGCTATCTTGTAATATGCAACTTTTTCTCCTGGTCTTTCAGTGCGCACAGGCTCAAGATCCACATGCTGCAACACATCAAAGGCAAAAAGAACACCGAGTTCTAGCTAAACAAAAACAAATCTACACTGAGTAATAGATTTTGTCAAAACCTCAAATTAACATTTTAAAAATGATTAGCATACAGAAGTTCAGGATAGTTATTCACTGAAGATCGAACAACTACTATAAATACGAAAACATACTAGAAAAAATAAGAAATATACGCATATCCGTAGGCCAATTACATGGTTGCTCATGGGACTATCAAAAAAATCCAAAGCAATGCAAAAGAATGAAAATAACATTAAAAAGAAAGAAACACATAGGGCTTGCTCCATTACCTTGCAAAGAAGGAAAAACAGAAGTTCAAGTATGAACAGTACAGAAGTCCAGCTTGTACAACGACCCTTAGATGATCTGGAAAAAGTGCATGCATACTTGGACTAATCCCATGATTGACCATGAGACAAACTCTAAAAATAACATCTCAAGAACTAAAATTATAAAAAAAAGAAAAAAAGAAAATATATAGCACCATGCACCTTTGCCTTGCAAAATATGGAATGCAATGTGGAAAACCAGAAGTTCAACCATTAATTAGAAAGAAGTCCAGCATCTACTGAAGATAGTGGATCATCAAAAATAACAAACCATCGACTGAAGTCAAGCATCTACTTACAACACAGAAGTTCAGGTGCGAAAGTTCTAGCAGTCCAGCTTGTACAACAGAACGAAAATTGATTGAAACAACAACCCCGATTAAATTTGGTTCCCAGATTTAATCGTTTGGGTCAATTCCGACACGTCAAAAGCCATTTCGAACGTCGTCATACTCCAGATAAAACATCCAAAAAAGATCCGCCATCAATCAGTGCGCTCGAGCAACAAACCGCGACGGGAGGCAGAAAGTGCAATCCGCAATTTCGGAATGAATGAGCTAGCCAAATCGAATTAACAAAACGGGAAGGATTCAACCGCCATTTCGAACGTCATCATGCTCCGGATAAATAAGAAAATGATCCCCGTCATACTGTCCCTCGAACAAAAAACCACGGCGGGAGGCAAAAGATCCAATCATCGGATTTCGATTTGTATGAGCTCGCATATTCAAATTAAAAACATGGGCAGCATTTTGTCTCACTAATGCACACAAATCCACACCCAATTTGAACAGAAAACCTACAAATCTACAACAGCTGCCGAAACCAATCCCGCAGACGAAGAACAGAGGTGGCGGAACACCAAATCGAATTCGTTCAAAAATAAGTAAACTCGTACCTAAACCCAATTCTCATCCTATTAGGGATCCTAGAACATCCAGTACATGCAAAACACTTGTGACAGACCCATGTTCATCACCGCCCGAGAGCAAATCCGCTAACGAGCTAGATTCCTAATCAAAACAAGCATTTAGATTCTAAAAACCGTGTAAACATTACACTTACATCGCCAACAACACGAACGATCAGAAAAACTCGCGGTAGAAGGCACGGTTGAGAAGATAGCCTGAAGGTCGGGTTCGTACAGAGGGAAGGTCAGGCGCGTTACTCAGGCAGTTCAGGTTGTGATCAGAATATTATTCTGATCATATATATATATATATATATATATATATATATATATATATATATATATATATGGTGGAGCTAACGTATAATATATGTCTGGTTTGGTTTGGTTTGGTTGCTAATTATGTAAGGGCACTGTTCATGAATTACTCGAAATCAGTTTTCAGTGTACACAGATGGATCATTACTTAATAGCCAGGAATATGGATTTCGCAAGTGCCCATTGACAGTGTGTGTGCTTATTTGGAAACAAACTTTGGGAAAGTGCAGCAAGCAGGGGAAGATATGGTTCTAGAATTCCTTCCTGTTGGTACAGAATTGTCTAACTTTCTACACTGAATTCCCTTAAAATTCTAACAACTGCATCCAGCAGTAGCCGCAACCATCCAAAATTCATACACATCACACACCAATAGGAAGATTACTGTCGAGCAATTGATAGAAAAGCGCATAGTTATGAGAATATCTAGTCATGATCATGAACATAGGCATCACGTCCGTGTTAAGTAGACCGAAACGATTCTGCATCTACTAATATTACTCCAGACATCGACCTCTATCCAGCATGCATCTAGAGTATTAAGTTCATAAGAACAGAGTAACGCATTAGGCAAGATGACATGATGTAGAGGGATAAACTCAAGCAATATGATATAAACCCCATCCTTTTATCCTCGATGGCAACAATACAATATGTGTCGGTTCCCTTTCTGTCACTGGGATCGAGCACCACAAGATTGAACCCAAAGCTAAGCACTTCTCCCATTGCAAGAAAGATCAATCTAGTAGGCCAAACCAAACTGATAATTCGAAGAGACTTGCAAAGCTATCAAATCATGCTTATAAGAATTCAGAGAAGAATCAAATATTGTTCATAGATAAACTTGATCATAAACCCACAATTCATCGGATCTCGGCAAACACACCGCAAAAAGTATTACATCAAATCAATCTCCAAGAACATCGAGGAGAACTTTGTATTGAGAACCAAATAGAGAGAAGAAGCCATCTAGCTAATAACTATGGACCCGAAAGTCTGTGGTAAACTACTCACACATCATTGGAGAGGCTACGGTGTTGATTTAGAAGCCCTCCGTGATCGAATCCCCCTCCGGTAGATCGCCGGAAAAGGTCCCCGGATGGGATCTCACGGGTACAGAAGGTTGCGGTGGTGGAAAAGTGGTTTCGTGGCTCCCCTGGATGTTTTCAGGGTATAAGAGTATATATAGGCGAAAGAAGTAGGTCGGTAGAGCTACGAGGGGCCCATGAGGGTGGGGGCGCGCCTGCCCCCCTGGGCGCACCGCCCTACCTCGTGGCCGCCTCGTTGCTTCCTTGACCTCCACTCCAAGTCTCCTGGATTGCGTTTGTTCCAAAAAAGATCCTCGCGAAGGTTCCGTTCCATTTGGATTCCGTTTGATATTCCTTTTCTACGAAACACTTAGGCAAAAAACAGCAATTTGCACTGGGCCTTCGGTTAATAGGTTAGTCCCAAAATAATATAAAAGTGCATAATAAAGCCCATTAAACATCCAAAACAGATAATATAATAGCATGGAACAATAAAAAATTATAGATACGTTGGAGACATATCAATAGGTTAGCTTAATCTCTTTGTCTTTGTTAGTGAGCAGAAAATTGAATCTGAGAGGACTCGTTGTACTTTATACTATGGTGCAGAAATGAGTTAAGGAGGATGCCTGCAGAATTCAAAGATTCTAAAACTTTCCAAAAAAAATGTAGTGCATCAGAGGGTACAAGTAGAAAAGTGGAATCGGAGTATGAAATGTGGGCTATTTAGTAAAGGATAAAAAAGTAAGAAAAAGCAGAGATAGCCAATGTGGTGATGGAGAAAGACTCAGCAATATACAATAGCATGACAAGAGACATATCCAAGCCCTGAAGGGGGAGTAGATTGAAAATGGTGAAGCAAAGGATAATTAAATGGGGGGATTTGTTACCAGCCATTTGACTCATGCATTGGTGTGTGACGTGGTCATCAGCATGTAAAAGAGTTAGGGAGAGCGCCTGAGGTGAAGCCTGCTCTAGCAGTCGCTGTGGTGTGAACCTTGAGAAATTCTCGTAGTACTCCGAACTCCTAGAGTCATACATTTCTTTGTTTCAGCATATGATCAGTCTAGTTTGATAAGTGTTCAAGATTGTTGTGCAAACTCATGCAAGCCTTCCTACTCCACTGAACTATTAGGAAGTTTTGAGGATCACCACATAGAGAACTTCTCTGTTATTATCTAGGATCAACCAAGCATTAACTGAAATAGCAGCTGACGCAGAGACAAAAACAAATTATAATGAGCTCCTATTTCAGGAAAAAAACTGTCTCAAGTGTCCAAAAAAATATTTCCCAAACTGGGAGCAATAAAATAAGTTTTGATCACGACAAAAAAATCACCACCATAGACACAAAGTGCCCCCACTGGGATTGGTATGGTACAATCAGTTTGAGCGTGCAAAAGAAAACACTCATAACATTAGCAGCACAGCTATACGGTCATATTCACTTTTAGGCATGCCGTGCAAAAGGATAACCTACATCTTGATAATGGATTTAATAAAATACATGGTACTAACAACCATATATAGAAAGGGTAAAAAGGAATATATAAAATCCTAATCAGCTAATTCACATTGTTGGCATGCTATGAATGGAGGTGCATGTACAATAACTTCCAGTACAAATGATCACACACAGGAAAATATAAGGAAATTCAGAGACATATATGAATCAATTGAACAGAACCTTGACTTCCAGTCAGTCAACACAAAGTTCAGATCCACTAAAATGTTATTATACACGAAGGGAGACAGAGCACTGTTAGATACAGATAAAGAGCTCACCTCAAAGACCATCAGTACCTTACACAGCTTCATGCCGCATCCTACACCATGATGCCATGGAAGTAGAAACCAAAGAGTAAGGCCCGCTTGAGAAGCTACTCTATGGGCCACCCCAATCCATTATATTTATCCAGTGAGTGGCCTCCCATAAGGTTCACAATTATGGCCAGTCTATAAAAATATAAGCCATCAGTAGAAGTAGTTGACAGTAAACTATAAGCATTAATCATAGAACTATTCTTGGCCGGTACAACTAAACACATGTTTTATCAATGTAAAAACAGAAACATATTTGCGCATATATATACATCATAATTATGAGGTTGTAGTGATGGCTTGTTCCAACAGAGGAGAATCGCTGAAGCCGCCCGGCCATGTGCAGAGCATAAAGCATAGATAATCAATACCATAGATTTAATGTATAAATAGGAAGGCCTCTACTAATTCAGTGCATTTCGTTCTTTTAATGGACTACATGACATGTACACTTTCCAAGAAAAATGTGAAACCATCGGATGTCTATGATCACAGAGATATGCAACTTTAGAAACAATAGTTACGAATAAGGAATTACTAAGAGTGTGAAGTAAAGAGCATGAGGTATCAAATCGAATTAATGTCGTGATGTCCGAAGATGGTGAAAAAGACAGTGGTATTGATAGAGAGATAGAGGATGGTTTCCATACTGCAACCTTTGGCAAAATGAAAACAAAAACCATAGCAAGACCAATAAATAAATTTAAAAACATATAATGTGAAGGGGGGACAATGGCCAACATACAGATCCCAAATGGCCCAAGCAAAAGCTCCAAGAGGACTTTCATTCATGATTAGACAAAATATAATGACATTTTTAACCCAAAAAAGACTTTCCAGCTGATAAATTGACTTGACACTCTCATTTTAAACCGCACTAATGCATCATGTGATTCTAATAATCAATGTGGCAGTTAGTATTAATAGCAGCAGCTTAAAAAGAGATTGATGACCAGTGAACTAAATAGCAAAGAGGATCATAACAAAGGGTCTGCTCTGACCAAAATAGATAGCACATTTTGGCAATCTGTTTTAATGACAACTCTTTGCAATCCCATGGAGGATTGAAGTTCATCTTTGAAGAAGCATCTGGCAAAAGCTAACATGCTTACTAACAAGACAAACAAGACAACGGTATCTTGTTAACCACAGGAATAAAACTGCCAATAGCTAGACATGGGAGAAGAAGGACAATCGTGTAATACGTATAGTATATACAACTAGAAAGGCAAAACAAACCCAATTATAAATCAATCCAAGTAGGCTTAGGGTGGTTGAGTTCATCACCAAAAGAAGACATAAATCCCAAGTCCATATGGATCTTCACTCACATCAACACAATAGAACAGAAAGAAGAACATTGTATAGTAGATAAGGAAAATTTGTGTATTTGTAGCATAGCAAAAGAGGGCTCAGTTTTGTCTTTGATCTTCAAGCCCGACACTCACATCTCATGTTGCATAACATATCCATCGCAATGCAAACGAACTGCCCTGGTTATCGCTCATCAGAGTGACCATCCGAGGAGCAGAACATTGAACATTACCGATGAATTGAACAGGCTGCAAGAGAGGTAAGGGTGGGCTCTAATTTAGTACCCACAAGGCACAACAGTCTTGATTGCTCAAGACATGCTTATTTCAGCCAGAGTCATCATCATCGTCCCTCATTTTTTTACCTAAAAGGAGGTTCTACCCCCAGACTTTGCCCACCAAGCAACATGAGCCTGATATTCATACATACATACATACATACGCAAGCTAGTGATTACTGAGGTTAATAGGTTCCCAGAGTGAAAGACCTTCCCTTCTTCCTTTAATAGTGCCCCCCTTTCCTTCTCCCTCTCCTCCTTCCTTTCCCCCTCCTAGTAGGAGTAGGAAAGGGGAGTCCTACTCCTACTAGGAGGAGGAGTCCTCCTCTCCTGGCGCGCCCCAAGGGCCAGCCGGCCTCCCCCTTGCTCCTTTATATACGGGGGCAGGGGGCACCCTAGGACACACAAGTTGATTGTTTCCAGCCGTGTGCGATGCCCCCCTTCACCATAATCCACCTTGGTCATATCGTAGCGGTGCTTAGGTGAAGCCCTGTTCCTATAGCATCATCATCACCGTCATCACGTCGTCGTGCTGACCAAGCTCTCCCTCGACACTCTGCTGGATTGTGTGTTCGTGGGACGTCACCGAGATGAACGTGTGTAGATCGCGGAGGTGTCGTACTTTCGGTACTAGGATCGGTCGATTGTGAAGACATACGACTACATCAACCGCGTTGTCATAACGCTTCCGCTTACGGTCTACGAGGGTACGTAGATAATACTCTCCCCTCTCGTTACTATGCATCACCATGATCTTGCGTGTGCCTAGGAATTTTTTTGAAATTACTGCATTCCCCAATATTGCATGTGTAGAATACTCGGGTTAAGCTTGACGAGCCTAGCATATGTAGATATGGCCTCGGAACACTGAGACCGAAAGGTCGAACATGAATCATATAGTAGATATGATCAACATAGTGACGTTCACCATTGAAAGCTACTCCATCTCACGTGATGATCGGACATGGTTTAGTTGATATGGTTCACGTTATCATTTAGATGACTAGAGGGATGTCTATCTAAGTAGGAGTTCTTAAGCAATTTGATTAATTTAAATTTAATTTATCATGAACTTAGTACCTGGTAGTATTTTTCATGTCTATGTTATTGTAGATCAATGGCACGTGCTACCGTTCCCTTGAATTGTAATGCGTTCCTAGAGAAAGCTAAGTTGAAAGATGATGGTAGCAACTACATGGACTGGGTCCGTAACTTGAGGATTATCCTTATTGCTGCATAGAAAAATTACGTCCTGAAAGCACCGCTAGGTACAAAACCCGCTGCAGGAGCAACTCCAGATGTTATGAACGTCCGGCAGAGCAAAGCTGATGACTACTCGATAGTTCAGTGTGCCATGCTTTACGACTCAGAATCGTGACTTCAAAGACGTTTTGAACGTCATGGAGCATATGAGATGTTCCAGGAGTTGAAGTTAATATTTCAAGCAAATGCCCGAATTGAGAGATATGAAGTCTCCAATAAGTTCTGTGGCTGCAAGATGGAGGAGAACAGTTCTTTCAGTGAACATATACTCAGAATGTCTGGGTACCACAACCACTTGACTCAACTGGGAGTTAATCTTCCTGATGATAGTGTCATTGAAAGAGTTCTTCAATCACTTCCACCAAGCGACAAAAGCTTCGTGATGAACTATAATATGCAAGGGATGGATAAGATAATTCCCGAGCTCTTCGCAATGCTAAATGTTGTGGAGGTAGAAATCAAGAAGGAGCATCAAGTGTTGATGGTTAACAAGACCACCAGTTTTAAGAAAAAGGGCAAAGAGAAGAAGGGGAACTTCAAGAAGAATGACAAGCAAGTTGCTGCTCAAGTGAAGAAGCCCAAGTCTGGACCTAAGCCTGAGACTGAGTGCTTCTACTTGAAAGGGACTGATCACCGGAAGCGGAACTGCCCCAAGTATTTGGCGGATAAGAAGGATGGCAAAGTGAAAGGTATATTTGATATACATGTTATTGATGTGTACCTTACTAATGCTCGTAGTAGCGCATGGGTATTTGATACTGGTTTTGTTGCTCATATTTGCAACTCGAAATAGGGGCTACGGATTAAATGCAGATTGGCTAAGGACGAGGTGACGATGCGTGTGGAAAATGGTTCCAAAGTCGATGTGATCACCGTCGGCACACTACCTCTACATCTACCTTCGGGATTAGTTTTAGACCTGAATAATTCTTATTTGTGCTAGCTTTAAGCATGAACATTATATCTGGATCTTGTTTGATGCGAGACGGTTATTCATTGAAATCAAAGAATAATGGTTGTTCTATTTATATGAGTAATATCTTTTATGGTCATGCACCCTTGATGAGTGGTCGGTTTTTGTTGAATCTCGATTCTAGTGATACACATATTCATAATATTGAAGCCAAAAGATGCAAGGTTAATAATGATAGTGCAACTTATTTGTGGCACTGTCGTTAGGTCATTGATACGTCTCCGTCGTATCTACTTTTCCAAACACTATTGCCCTTGTTTTGGACTCTAACTTGCATGATTTGAATGGAACTAACCCGGACTGACGTTGTTTTCAGCAGAATTGCCATGGTGTTATTTTTGTGCAGAAATAAAAGTTCTCGGAATGAACTGAAAATCAACGGAGATTATTTTTGGAATATATAAAAAATACTGTCGAAAGAATCAAGGCCAGGGGGCCCACACCCTGTCCACGAGGGTGGCGGGCGTGCCTACCCCCCTAGGCACGCCCCCTGCCTCGTGGGCCCCCTGAAGCTCCACCAACCTCAACTCGAACTCCATATATTCGTGTTCGAGGAGAAAAAAATTAGAGAGAAGGATTCATCGCGTTTTACGATACAGAGCCGCCGCCAAGCCCTAAACTCTCTTGGGAGGGCTGATCTGGAGTCCGTTCCGGGCTCCGGAGAGGGGAATCCGTCGCCATCGTCATCATCAACCTTCCTCCATCACCAATTTCATGATGCTCACCGCCGTGCATGAGTAATTCCATCGTAGGCTTGCTGGACGGTGATGGGTTGGATGAGATTTATCATGTAATCAAGTTAGTTTTGTTAGGGTTTGATCCCTAGTATCCACTATGTTCTGAGATTGATGTTGCTATGACTTTGTTATGCTTAATGCTTGTCAGAAAGGCCCGAGTGCCATGATTTCAGATTTGAACCTATTATGTTTTCATGAATATATGCGAGTTCTTGATCCTATCTTGCAAGTCTATAATCACCTATTATGTGTTATGATCCGTTAACCCCGAAGTGACAATAATCGGGATACTTACCGGTGATGACCATAGTTTGAGGAGTTCATGTATTCACTATGTGTTAATGCTTTGGTCCGGTACTCTATTAAAAGAAGGCCTTAATATCCCTTAGTTTCCAATAGGACCCCGCTGCCATGGGAGGGTAGGACAAAAGATGTCATGCAAGTTCTTTTTCATAAGCACGTATGACTATATTCGGAATACATGCCTACATTACATTGATGAACTGGAGCTAGTTTTGTGTCACCCTATGTTATAATTCTTGCATGATTGATCGCATCCGACATAATTATCCATCACTGATCCATTGCCTACAAGCTTTTCATATATTGTTCTTCGCTTATTTAGTTTTCCGTTGCTACTGTTACAATCACTATAAAACCAAAACTGCTACCGTTACTTTTGCCACCGTTACCACTACTATCATATTACTTTGCTACTAAATACCTTGCTGCAGATATTAAGTTATCCAGGTGTGGTTGAATTGACAACTCAGCTGCTAATACTTGAGAATATTCTTTGGCTTCCCTTGTGTCGAATCAATAAATTTGGGTTGAATACTCTACCCTCGAAAATGGTTGCGATCCCCTATACTTGAGGGTTATCAAGACTATTTTCTGGCGTCGTTGCCGGGGAGTATAGCTCTATTCTTTGAGTCACTTGGGATTTATATCTGCTAATCACTATGAAGAACTTGAAAGATCAAAGAACCAAGATTTTTTCCTCAGCTACGAGGGGAGGTAAGGAACTGCCATCTAGCTCTGCACTTGATTCACCTTCTGTTTTGAGTAAACTTGCGACACCTGCACATGTTATTGATTCTGATAGGTCGCATGTTATTGGTAATGCCACTTCTGCTTTGCATCATACTTATGATGAAACTACTTATATGCTTGATAATACTGTGCCACTAGGTGAATTTCTTGACGAACAACTTGCTAGGGTTAGAGAGAATGAAATTATTGAAACTGATAATATTGATGAAAGTGATGATGAAGATTCTCCCCTAGATATGAATTGCCTGTTGTGCCTGAGGGTTATGTTATGGATGAAGAAACTACTAGAGACTTCTTAGCTTGTAATGATAGATCTGATCTTAAGAAATTATTAGCCAAGCTTAAAGAAAAGTCTTTGAATGCTAGAATGAAATATGACTCTGCTTTTGCTACTTCACCTATCTTTATTACTGATAATCTGAATTGGACAAGTGGTGGGGGCGGCGCCCCCCTTTCCCTCTCCCACTCCTCCTCTCTTTCCTCCTTTGCTACTCCGAAAAAGGAAAAAGAAGAGGGGAATCCTACACCACACTTGGCGCGCCCCAAGGGGGCCGGCCTCCTCTCCCGCCCCCTTTGTATACGGAGGCGGGGGTACCCCAAAGGCACACCAAGTATTCTTTTAGCCGTGTGTGATGCCCCCTCCACAGTTACACACCTCGGTCATATTGTCGTAGTGCTTAGACGAAGCCCTGCACCGGTAACTTCATTATCACCGTCGCCACGCCGTCGTGTTGACGGAACTCTCCCTCATCCTCAACTGGATCAAGAGTTCGAGGGACGTCATCGAGTTGAACATGTGCTGAACACGGAGGTGCCGTACGTTCGGTGCTAGGATCGGTTGAATCGCGAAGACGTTCAACTACATCAACCGCGTTACTAAACGCTCCCGCTTTCGGTCTACGAGGATATGTGGACACACTCTCCCCTCTCGTTTTTATGCATCTCCTAGATAGATTTTGCGTGATCGCAGGAAAATCTTTGAAATACTGCGTTCCCCAACAGCTCTGTCGCAGGGGAGGGGGGGGCGCAAAAATGCCATTAAGGCATGATTTTTTAGACTAGGAGAGTATAATTTTATCCATTTTATCTAATACTCTAACAACATTTTATCCATTGGTACTTGATTTAGTTCATGTCTACTTTAGATGGCTTGGCTGCTTCTTAATATAGTTTCTTGACATTTATATTCTTGTCGACTATTGAAGATTGTTCATTCTCAGCCGCTACAGCTGCGTTTGCACATGTTCTTGGTTGGACACACCAAGCTCACACTGAATCTATTGGAAACACATATGGGTAAGAATGTCATTTCTTTTCTAAATTTGACCTAATGCGGTTCAAAATGTACACTAGGTGCTTATGCTTTACGAACAAGTTAACAAGTCCTGGTGGCATCAGTGACCAAATACAAAGAACAATTTTTTCTCCTTGTACGAGAATCACAACACCGCAAGAACATCTTGCTAGTATGAGTTATTTCTAACAATTGTAAGGATGTGTTTGACTGCTCCTCCTCTTGCATCTCTACTTGTCTAAATATCAACACTCCTCTGCTCTTCTAGCAGGGTAGGCGCAACCAACATCATTACAACGGGCTCCTGCCCATAAACAGCTAACTCACTGGCACTGTGTGTATGTCCACAAATTCTTCCTTCAGATTACAACAAGCAACTGAAACAATAATATAAACTATAAATACTAGTCTTAGTCTTCCATGCAGCTACATTACCTGCTTGTTGCCAACACTTGTCTTTTTGCCAGATAAATGGCAACTTACTACGCCTGCACTGCATTCACAAATGCAGTTCAATGCCACCAGGTTGAGACGACTGAACTAACTGAATGAGGCTTTGAATTTGACTAAAGACGACTGATGAATAATACAGTGACTTAAAAGAACAATGACAAAATGGAAGATTGCAATGAACTGTCGGATCACTAAACCAATGCCAAAGTTGCAAAATATTACCCACCAATGCCACCTACAAGTGATAAAAATGTTTTAAACAAGGGAATGCCCGTCTAGGCTGGCAGATGCAGTAGGGACCTCCTATATTGTGCTTTGCGCACTGGGAGAAGACGCGGCGCGCCCGTTTAGGCCGCCCATGTCCCGGCGGTCTTTAAAAGAAAAATCAGTTTCCCTGTTTTTGTTTGTTTCTACTCCAAATAATTTGGGACTTTTATTTTTTTAATCTTTTTAATAAATCACAAAATGCTTGTGGATTCAAAAAATGTTCGTGATTTTGTAAAAACATGTTTGCTCATTCAAAAAATGTTCCAATTTTTTAAGATATATGCCTGGGAAATAAAAAAATCACGATTTTCAAAAAGTTAGTGTATTAAAAATGTTAACAAAATTGAACAAAATTTCACCAATTCAAAAAATGTTCACGAATGAAAAATATCCTAAAAATTCAAAAACTGTTCGTGACTTACATAATAGTCTATTCATTCATAAAATCTTGGATGACTAAAAAAATTTAAGTTAAATCAAAAAATGTTCATGAATTTCAAAAATTGTTCCACCAATTTCCAAAAAAATGTTCATCAATTCTAGAAATGTTCGCCGATTCAAGATAATTGTTTAAAAAATGTTGACAATTTTATAAAAATATTTGCAAATAGAATAAATGTTCATGAATTCAAAAAATGTTCTTGATTTGAGAACATGTTCTAAAATTTGTAAAATGTTCACAATTTGAAATATGTTCAAGAGTTTAAAAAATGTTCATGATTTCGTGAAATTGAGAGTGACAGTGTATCTCAGTGATGCAGCAAAATGTGGTCATGGCCATTGGAGATTTTTCTTTTCCGATTGTAACGCATGGACCCTTTTGCTAGTATATTCAACGAACCGAGTCCCAAAAATCTACATACATGGTCCATTATCCCTCAGGCTAATGAGGAGCATGTACACGGCACAAAAATGACACTAAACTAACAGAAATGCCAGAAAAAACACCGCACTTTTGACCCAATAAAAACACATGCCGGCACGGCCCCCCTCAGCTGAACAGGGTGAGCAATAACTCATTTTTACATCATTAACCAAAGTTATCTCATGTGAAATTCAAAATAAATAATTCATATGTTATTCTATAGTGGGGGGTGTGAACAAATAACTGCCAAAAAAAGCAAACACACAAAGACAAACGGATTATATTCACCCCCCTCGCCATGGTCACTAGGTTGGGATGGATGGCTACCAATTTCTCCCCCATTACCCCACACAACTGCACTCGAACACTGAGGAGAATCGGTTTTTGGACGGGAATGAGGTGCCTGCTCTTCCTCGAAAATGTGCCTTATTGGCCGTGCGTTGAAGTCAGCTCCCCCCCTCTCACACACACACACACTCAACAACTCATCCCCTCTAGAAATGACATACAACTGAAAAGGACACCCCCACATGGGTCGGAGTCCAAACAAGGAGTGGGCGGCCCACAACCTGAATAAAAAGTCCAACGACAAATAAACACGACACGCACTCACGAGTGACAGACAAATAAGGGACATCTGCGACACTGAGATTCGTGCATGATCAGACTGACACAAAATTTAAGAAACCATCAAGATTAATTCAGGAGATGGGACGAATTCTAACTACAATTACACTTGCCAGATTTTTCATAGCAAGGAAGGATGCATTTCAGATGTTAAATCACATGTACGACATTATGTGAAGATTTAATATTCAATTAGGACAGAGTAATTTCTATCCAGACTTCTAAGGCAAACAATACAAGGCACACCACATTTTCGCATCCGGGCTTGGGACCGGCAAAGGCGGTACTAGGTCACACCAACCAATCATTCAGCAAAGCATACAAGGCACACACACTCAAAAAGTCAGGTCACACACAATCACACACACAGTCATTGTCAAAATGCAATATTCACACTTCTAAGGCAAACCATACAAAGGAACTGCAGCTCCCTCCACATTTTCGCATCCGGGCTTGGGACCGGCAAAGGCAGTGTTAGGCCACACCAACCAATCATTCAACAAAGCATACAAGCCACACATACACACACACACATAGAGTCAAGCCACACACAATCACACACACAGTCATTGCCAAAATGCATTATTCATAGTCACACACATCACAGTCATATTCAACACAATCACACACACAGTCATTGTGAAAATGTAATATTCACACTTCTAAGGCAAACAATACAAAGGAGGTAACTGCAGCTCCCTCCACATTTTCGCATCCGGGCTTGGGACCAGCAAAGGCAGTGTTAGGCCACACCAACCAATCATTCAACAAAGCATACAAGCCACACACACACACACAGAGTCAAGCCACACACAATCACACACACAGTCATTGCCAAACAGGATTATTCACAGTCACACACATCACAGTCAAATGCACAATATTCAGTCACACACAGAGTCAAACACAGAGTCACACACATAGTCACACATCACAGTCAAATGCAATATTCACACACAGTCAAACACACAGTCCCACACACACATTCATTGCCAAAATGCATTATTCACAGTCAAATGCACAATATTCAGTCACACACACAGTCAAACACAGAGTCACACACATAGTCACACATCACAGTCAAATGCAATATTCACACATAGTCAAACACACAGTCCCACACACAGACAGTCAAGCCACACACACAAGAGAGTCAAGCCACAAACAGTCAGACAGACACAGAATGGAGCACTTGCACACAATAAACAATAAGAAACATACATAGATAGGGGCACAAACAGAAAGCAAATAGATGCAAGACCGAAGTAAACTCAGAAAGCTATAAAGAAATTCCAGAACCTGAATGACTAAACGATTTCTCTTGAGGGGTGAGGTGTGATTCAGATCTTCGTTCCTAAAAACAGGAAGCTAGTTAGAGGTTGATTAAGTGATTATCTTCATTACTACCCACAAGTTTGTAGGCCTATGGACAGAAAAGAAATGTTAAATGTGTTCTTATTCTACTTACTAGAGAAAGCAAGGCATGTAACATGACCAACATTCTTATAGAAATTTTGGCTAAGGTAAGCCATTCATACCTAAAAGATATATGTTTCAAGTTCGCAACTGTGGTTGCCTCTCATGAGCTACAAGCCGATGGATAGCCTGAAAAATGACATGAGCAACTTAAACTGTGAGTTTCCACAATGTAAATGATGTTTCTATTATTCTTGAAGCAAGAAAAGTAGCTTACGTTACCAGCAGCACCAGCAGTCATATTTACAAAACAAGATTAAGATGACCTGTGATGTACTCCCTCCGTTCCTAAATACTTGTCTTTCTAGACATTTCAAATGACTACTACATACGGATGTATGTAGACATATTTTAGAGTGTAGATTCACTCATTTTGCTCCGTATGTAGTCACTTGTTGAAATGCCTAGAAAGACAAGTATTTAGGAACGGAGGGAGTAATATGCATCATATGAGTCAAAAATACTTGGAATCAGTTTATGATCATAACATCATAGGTAACTATTCCTGTGTGTATATCGAAGTTATCAAGATAGGAACTTACTGATTCTGTGTATCTTGCAACTCCAATAATTCACCTGGTTTGTCGTCTTTGACTTTAGCTATAGGTGAGAAGAACTGATAACAAATAGAAGTTACACAAATGGAAGTACCCCATTCCTGCAATGTTCAGATGTCTGATGCACGGTATGATGTTCAGGAAAGAGTGAGGAAGTGGCATGGGATACATCATTCATGTTAGGAATCTGGTAACAAAGAGGACCAAGGTAGTACCTTCTAGGAAGAAATTTTGCTATTTCTGCCCATTTATTCCCTGGGCATTATACAGTGCATGTTCCTCCTCATAGTCCAAGCATCTCTCTGTATGTCTGGATTCAGATGATTATGCCACCTAAGATGTTATGTATGAATTCGAAATCAGCTTCATAACCAATCAGCTCTTTATGTAACCAGTGTGTTTCTGAATTAGCAAACATTCCCCTTTTTGTCTTGCATAAAGGGGAAAATGCATTTAAGCAAATCATGAAAATGAAACAATCAAAAGAATACCTCTCTTGACATTGCTTGCCTATACGTCCAGGTAGTGACCTTGCAATGAGACCAATTTGTTGCTCCATACTGCATTTTGAGCACAAATATCAGGTGCCAATAGGTACTTACGGATACAACACATCTAAAAACAGAAGTACCCAGAAATAGCACAATTTGGCTAAATAAACATTTTGACATCAGCATCGCAAAATATAAAGAATGTAAATACCTGCATTTTATGCAAACTCAACCCATCAGTGTCCTTAGCAACACAATAAAGAGCCAATGTGAAATGTCCAGATCCAATGTCTGTACCTTAAATACTTAGAAAAGCATTATTCCACTGACTGGACAACAGTAATACATAAAAAAGAATATGATATCCACATAAGACATAATCACAAAAAAGTTCAGAAAAAAAGAATAGTGCTAGGTCTGTTCACATTCAACAAACAACAAAGCAATCAATCATGAAATATAAAACACAAGTTATACAACCAAACATTCAGCAAAGCATACAAGCCACACCATCAAACAAATGCAATTTTCACACACAGTCACACACACACACAGAGAATCAAGCCAGACACATATTCACCATCAAGCCACACACACTCACACACAGAGTCAAGCCACACACATATTCACAATCAAACCACACACAGTCAAGCCACACACAGAGAGAGCCAAGCCACACACACAGTCAAGCCACACACAGAGAGAGTCAAGCCACACACAGAGAGAGTCAAGCCACACACACAATCAAACCACACACAGAGAGAGTCAAGCCACACACACCATCAAGCCACACACATATTCACCAACAAGTCACACACACATAATGAAGCACTTGCACACAAGAAACTGACATAGATAGGGGCACAAAGAGAAACCTAATACATGCAAGATCGAAGTAAACCCAGAAAGCTATAAAGAAATTCCAGAACTTGAATGAGTAAACTGATTTCAAGTTGGCAACGGTGGTTGCCTCTCATCAGTTACAATATTGTGCATGTTACAGCAGCACTAAGAGCTTGCTAAAGATCATTTTCGTCAATCTATCTGAGAAAATACAGAAACTATGTTCCATCAAGATCTTTGAGAATAAAATATGGAGGCCATATCAGTTCCAAACATGACTTGCTAATAACCACTGCAGTACTTAAACATGAGTATCAACTAGGGTAATTTGAAGGGTGTAAAATAGAAATTAGGCACCACTAGACCGGCAAGGCAACAAAGAACCATACAAGACAGAACATTAAAAATGAGTAAATTGCAGAAGAGAGAAACAAATCTACAACTGAATGGAGTAAGCCTTACTCATCCCCAATTTGGTGTTGCTCAATTTGAGAGATACCATAGTATAGAAGTGCAGCTTCCAAGAATTTACGCTTTAGATCTAAAATTCTCGCATAGCATACCTACAAGAGATATAAGAAGGGAACTAAATTTTTGTCCTTAGTTGTAGACAGATAGATTATTAAACTGTTTCTGAACCAACAAACCTTGTATTAAAAGTTCAGAACTTCCTGGTTGCTGTTTGTGACAAAAAATGAGGCTTTGTTGATAAAAGCTTCAACATTCACTGCATCATCATCCTACAAAATGAAGAACTACGTTAGTCCAGCTGAAAATGCAATGACAACAGAGGCTAAAATGGGACTAACCTCCAAATAGAGTCGTGCAATCTGGACGCACTTGGATAATTTGTTTGTCATCAAGCATTCTGGTTTTTAAGAAGATGGTCAAATTTCCCAGACTTAGAATATCCAATGACATGTAAAGAGAGACAAAAGCTTTGCTTCTACCTTATTCCTGAGTCCAAGTCAAAGCCACTAAGCATTTTCCATGCTCTTGACCATTGTTGTTCAAATTCATACAGTTCTGCAAGCTTCTCCCTAATCACTACAACCTGCAGATAGCCAGCAAGGTAAATACACCATTTTAAAATAACAGGACGCATGTTTTTCTTCTTCAATTTGTTCATTTATTACGAATAATTTGTTCCAGGAGATCCATTTGGCAAACACAAGTTAAGCATGATGTGGCAGAGAACATCAACTACACATAAAATCAAGTGTACCTGATTAGCCAGGCTGTGCGGTGGCCCAGACAAACCGTTCAGTGTCCTTAGCAACACAATAAAGAGCAGATGTGAAATGTCCAGATCCACAAGTCTGTACCTTAAATACTTAGAAAAGCATTAGAATATGATATTCACATAACAGACATATGACAAGAAGTTCAGAAAAAAGAATAGTCAGTTGTCTGCACTAAACAAGTACTGGTCTGTTACCTATGTGAAGTATTGGTCTACTACCTATGATCAAGTACTGGTCTGTTACCTATGATCAAGTACTGGTCTGTTAGCATAAATGATTATTCGTCAAGACAATCACTCCTGCCATATAAACATGTATCTCAAGGAAAATTTGTAAGAGATGTGGTTAATTACTTGAATAAAACACACCATATCAAGTATACTAACAGAGAAGTGATATCAATATTTCCACCTTCAACATCAGATAGTATAAAACACACCATAACTAGTAAAAACACACCATGGCCTACACGGTTTGCACCCTAACGCATCCCCATATATGGAAAGACAGACATTGGGAACATAAGCAAAGCATGGCAAGAAGAACCCAATTGGAAAGAACACTAAATAAGCAACCATCAGAACAACCATAATGTATCACCCCATCTCTGCTTATAAGATGGGTGATTCAAGAACATAAGAACAACCGTAACGAACAACCATGACGACCAGCGAGCCAAACCAGAGTATCACAAGGGTGCATGCGTTTCAGGTCTGGAAATCGCCGACGAACAATGCAACGACGGAACCGAGGAACCGATCTGAGCGAACACGATAAACTGACCTTGCTTTGGCCTCTCCCTGTCTCCGTAATCCAAATCCAAAACCAGACCGGCGAACACGAAACACAGGGACACGGAACATAATCGTTCATCATTCCGCCACGAATATGAAACAAAGGATAGTGAGTGTCTCTTAGATAACCAAAGCACACACAGAAGTTAATGATCCAACAAACTCAGAATCAATATTAACTACTCAATGATCCAGCAAACATTACAACAGAATTTTATGGAATAGGGTGTCAGAAGCTCAATGATCAATGATCGCACTATAAGTTCA
The DNA here is from genome assembly GCF_056163025.1 of Triticum urartu. Classification (NCBI taxonomy): domain Eukaryota; kingdom Viridiplantae; phylum Streptophyta; class Magnoliopsida; order Poales; family Poaceae; genus Triticum; species Triticum urartu. Next base: position 124,553,314 of record NC_141873.1, read on the forward strand.
TTGTCACAAAGTCTAGGCAAAGCAAGAAAAGCATTTTCCATTGACTGGACATTAGTAATACAAAGAAAGAACATGATATCCCCATAAGACATAACAAAACACGCATATCACTAAAAGCTTAAGAAAAAAGAAGTCAACTGTCTACACTAAACAAATACTGAGTCATTAATCACAATTCCGAATTGATGCCATAAAATTTAACATGACAAACAATAATTTTTCATGCACACTAAGTGGGGATTAACAAATGTCAGAGCATAAGAGTTGGGGTACTCAATTGGATAACCACCATCACAAGAAAACAAGCAGCACATGTCCACGTTATAGGTTCGTTGAAATTCTTGTCCAAAGGAAAGGGACATGACAGAAGTTAGCAGCATGGTAAAAAACATGTGATGAACGTGCTTTCACGGATGAATGAATTCAGGAGTTATGCTCACAACAGAATTATATGCCCAGGTGTGCAATGACAAAATTCTGGAATTATGCTATGCAATCTAGAATGTAGTCTAAGGGGAACTAACTAGCAGCAGCTCATCTAGAACTCCTATGAGTAGTTCAATGGAAATAGCAACATCAGGAAGAAAAGAAGGAACCATGTCCAACAGTAACAGCAGCAGGTGTTCAATTAGTCAAGCAGCAGGCCACATGGCTTGCACTCTTGTAAAACTTTTTTGCTCGGAACACACAAGCAAGGCATGATAAAAAGAAACAAATTGGAAAGAACATAAACAGTAAGGAAACACCATGAGATCAAGCGTAAGGAATCACCCTATCTCTGAATCTAGGATGAGAGCACACACGCCTAGCTGGTACAACAAGAAGTAAAGAATTAACAGACCCTGGAACTCAAGAATTGACAGAGGGCCAACAAGAACTGACAGAGGGCCAAGAATTGACAGAGTATCACAGGAGAACATACGTTTGAGTTCTGAAAATCACCAAGAGCAACATAGGTGACGGAACGGAGGAACCGGTCTGAACTAGCACAATAAACGAACACTGCTCCCCGTCTCCGGCCGTAATCCAATTTCGAAACCAGACGCGAGCGCGAAACCCAGGACTGCTAGTTCGGATAACAGAAGCGCGCGCGGACAGAATTGCTAGTACGCAAACGAGACGGAGGAGACCCCGACGAGGTGAGACGGACCAAGAACATGCGAGCGCACCGGGACAATGGCGAGGACGAGCGAAATCGAGCTAGGCGCGACCCTACACGGACGACGACAAGGACGAGCGAAATCAAACTGGAAGCGACCCTACACGGACGACGGCGGCGAGGACAAGCGAAATCGAACCAGGCGCGACCCTACACGGACGACGGTGGCGAGGACGAGCAAAATCGAACCAGACGCGACCCCAAACAGACGACTGCGAGGACGAGCAAGATCAAACCAGGCGCAATTCCAAACGGGCGAATCGAGCAGGAGCGAAAACCAAATCAGGCGCGGTTCTAAACCTGAACGGGCGACGAATCGAGGAGGAGCGAATCCAAACCGGACGCGAGGAGGCGAGGCGAGAGACGGCCATGACCCGGGGCCCCGGACGAAGAGAGGAGGAGCAGACCGGCCACGGCCAGAGCGCGGGGAGGGAGGAAAGGGCGCGCCTGGCCGCGGGTGGGCCGCCGGGAAGAGGCCGTGTCGCCGGCCGGGTCCTTGCCGGAGACGGCTTCGGCGGGCGGCGGAAATCGAAGGAAAGTGGAGCGTGTTGGGGCTGGATCCGGCCGGACCGGGTGGGCAGGGCAGGAGGGGTCAGTGTCGGTCGGTCGGCAACGCGGCGCGGCGCGGAGATATTACCGTTGGGTGCTCGAGGCAGACCGGGAATTTCTAGCTAGGGCGCTCGGGGCAGAGGCGGTTCCGGGCACACGGGTTATCCGGCCGGCGCACATGAGAAGACCGGCCCATTCGGTCATGTTGGGTTTTTTTTTGCGGGATTCGGTCATGTTAGGTTGAGTGTCGTGTCTATCTTAGAAAAAAAATATGTCCCCTAAAAAAATATGTTGATGCAAAGGGACATCCGCAATGTTATCATTTCGTTGGCATCAACTTAAGGTTGAGCTTGTTTCAAATAAAAAAAACTTAAGGTCCAACTAATTACATGGTTAGAATAGCGAGGATACATGTCCAAATTGACTGTGTTCGAGGCGACTTCCGGCGAAAGTCCGACGACCGACGGCATGGTGCCGGCTCTTCCCTCCCCATTGATCCCCTCCCTCTTGCAATTTGATCCTTTGTCTGTCTCTCAGCTCCAACACTACTCTCCCTCCTCTGTTTCGATCCCTCCTCTCATAGTTGGCTTCTCTTCCTCTACTATTGTTTTCGCTGGCTGAGGCGGGATTTCTCAAGTCCTAGTATTGAGGGGGGGCATCGTAGGAAAAAACTGCTAGTACTTTTGTGTATATACAAGCAAACTCATCATGTTGGGAGGCTCCTGCCCCATGCTAGCCACCTCATACCTCTGTCACTGGTTTTTTCGCACTATCAATCTTCTTCTCTCTTGATTGTTCTCTCGATCCCTGGCCTCGCTCTATATCCCAAGAAGAACCACATTTGGCGCATGCGTGTTGACTACCTAGTGGTTGGGGTGCACCCCTGGTGCGCCTCTTGAAGGTGTTCTTGTGCGGTGCCAAGTAGGGGTCGCCCTTTTCATTTGATTTTTTGCATAATAGGCAGTATATATACATGCCAACTAGTGCTAAAAACAAACTGAACTATGAATTATGATCACAGGGAAAGCAGAGCAATCCAATAGTAGTGACTCGAATCATTAAAACTGCGCGCCTACTCCACATCCGCTGCCATGTACTCCCCCGTCCCATAATATAAGAACGTTTTTGTCACTAGTGTAGTGGCAAAAACGTTCTTACATTATGAGACGGAGGGAGTAGCTCGTAGGGTCCTCCACTTCACATGACGTCTTGCTCGCACGCCTCTGTGTGTGTGCGCACCTCGGCCACCTTGTTGAGCTAAACACATGTCTTGGCGAGGAGGAACAACAGGCTTAGCCTTGTGCCGACCGCCTCCATGGACAATGCGTGGCTGCTCACTGCTTTCCATCTTGCTACACGTATTCAGACAATGCAATGGTGTTGGCGCGACCTCACTGTTCTTGGTGGCGACCCTCCTTCCATCCGCCACTTCTTGCTGAGCCAATCATAGAATGAGGTGTAGTTGTGTAGTTGTGTTAGCATGTTGATATCAATGTGAGAAAATCCATGTCCGTAGCTCACAATATCATACACCTGAAAGTGAATAAATAGGGCCTTGAACATAGAATGTTGTCTATGTTTCATTATGAAAAAATAATACGGGTACATATTGATTTCCATTCATCTGTCATTTACTTTGTAAGTATAGCACATACAAAATATGATGCTTTGCAAAACACCAATCATTGGGCAAATAGGCCATTATTAACGACATCAAAAATTACATATCGTTTGCAATAGAGCAGAGTTTATGATACATACTTCATCAAGCCCTTGTCTTGAAGCTTACAATGTGGCTGATTGAAACAAATTTGAGGGTTTTGGTAGTATTAGCAAAATTCATGAACTAAGTCCTAAAGCGCATCTAAACTTGATGGATGAACTAACATTTTTCTATTGATTCAATTAATGTCCAGACAAGATACCTTGAACCAATTTTTTAATTTGTTCAATTAAATGTTCTTCCTTCAGTAATTTCTTACAATATTTCCTACTATATGGAAGACTAACTATGGTGAAATACCTTTTTGGTTATTTTATTATGAATATTATATAATACTCCCTACTATTCCATAATGTAGTGTGTATCGATTTTTTGGAAAGTCAAAGTTTTTGACCAAGTTTATAGAGAAAATTATTTATATGTACATACCAAATATATAACATATATGAAACTAAATCTTATGATGAACCTAATGATATATGTTTGACATTCTAGATGTAATTGTTTTTCTCTACAAACTTGGTCAAAGTTTGTGAGGTTTGACTTTTCAGAACATCTATATGCATTACATTATGGAACGAAGGGAATAGTAAAAACTCAAGCTCCTTTGATACCTCACTTTTTTTGCGAAAATCCTTTGATACCTCACTTGCTTGCAGGAAACAACCATGTCGGTTACTGACGATTATTCATTCTTTACCTTGAGCATGTTAAAGAGAGGGGTGCACTCTAATCTTGTCTACACACAGCAGAGTGGCTAGCTGGGTTCCTAATCTAAGCTTGGTTATGCATGTTGGGCTTCTATAAACTTACCACTATCCAAGGTTCCAGGATGGTGAAACCACAAAAAAGATTCAACTACTTTCCTGAATAAAATAAAACAGTGAACTGATATCTAAGCCACATAGCAAAAATCTACTTCGACAATACAACTAAACACAAACCAGACCTCCAACATTACACTAAACTGCGGTCACGAGTGTGAGGTCTAAACAGTCTCACATTAAAGGCCCCTGTAGTATGCCATCTTTCTTGAGCATGACCTTCTCGTTAGCGTTTTCAAGTCAGCATGTGTCACCTATACACAGAAAACAAAAGAGCAGGAAATCTAAGCACACATAATTAAAACTTTAGTGCAAATATTTCTAAGATGGGTTATGCATGCCACACAGGTGACATAAACTATCCAGTTAAATTAATTAGGGACCAAGTACTCTAGAAATACTATGATTCCAGCCTCTACGTCATATCATGTTGGTCCTGCTGTGAGTAGGTGCAACTCTGCCTCCTCTACAGAAAATCAATAATACTACCCTTAGATATGATGATACTCGTTTATAAATAAGAAATAAGGAGACATGAGAGGCCAGTTGATCGAGCTGCAAGTACATACGAGCGTGAAAGAAGGAATAAAAATGTGCCTGTTTTTAATAAGGATGCAGTTTATTACTGTACCTTGACCCTATGCTGAAATTCATAGCTAGCTCAGCATAATATTTTTCATGACTTCAGTACTATTAAACAAGTGGGTGAACATAGGCATCTAACTATGTTCTCATTAAAGCCGCAACCATCCAAAGATTCTGAAAATGCAAAATCAGGTTCCAAAAGGAAATGTGAGCTTCGTCATCCTGTAACATGAACTTTGATTACGCTTGGCACCGGGGCTTGTTCTGTTTCTTTGGGGTATGGGTTGTCAGAGATAGGTTTGTACTTTGGTTTGCCCTCAGAATTTTCTATATTCAGTAAGAGATTAATTGCTTTCTTAATTACCAACTCTGGATTGAGTTACTGATATCTTCCATTAATCTGAACTGCCCAGAAGTATTACATATATTAGTGCTGGAATAATCGTTCTTGTCGTCATTTGTTTTCTACCACCTATTGATCTGCTTTGTGGATATACTCGAGTTAATTTTTTTCCACCAACTGATAGTGACATCAATATCAATTATTTGTAGTAGTATTTTGTCAAGACTGTGGGTACTATTTAAAGCGATGTCAGAATTATTTATAATTATAAGTTTATAACTGAAAATAGGGAACATGCATGAGCTTCAAGACCATTGTTCGTACAGTATTGAGTAAGAATGTTCTTTAGTTTGATGAGGATAAATTCAGTTTTAGTATTTTTTACAGTACTTGTAAATTCATGAGAAAAAGACAAGAAACACACATTTAGGTGTGTGTTTGACAAAAGGAAATTCCTGAGCTTAAGCCTTCAGAGTTGTTGAAAGTTGAAACTATATACTTTCTATTTCTGTAGCGTCATCGGGGTGCAGCTCATGCTTCAATATATGCGAACCTCCAATTTTTTATGCAAATCTATTTGACTCACATGCTTAATGGTATAGATTTTACTCTGAATACTGTGGGAGATGTCATTTCGAGATTGAACTAGCCTACTTTCTTGTAATCCATGATGATCACATCACTATAGCATATAGAAAGGGGCTGGTTCATTTGTTCGTCCAGCAATGACGTAAACTAGGACAATGTAATGACATGTAATTCTGATAGAAGATTGATCTTTTACATTTTAGTACATAGAATATATGATCTCAAGGAATGATGATTTTCTCCCGAAACATTCGTAGATACTTCAATGATGAGCGACAAATTTGATAAATTAGAGAGAGAGATGCTTTCATCAATTGCTTACCCTTGAAGAAATCATTTTTTGCCTTAAGGAAAATGCGCAACATATATATGCTGGTGTTGGGATAATACGTGGACGTGATTGAATCGCTTAGTGTCAATCTGGATTTGCAGTTTAATGGCCTAAAGATGTTGCTGTTCATTTTCATGCAGACGGTGCCCCACTCTACCTTCCGGAGGTTTCCATGCTATGGATTGACAACCATGGGCGTGTCTCTTCCATGTGTTGTAGAGCAGGTGGGCGTGGATTAGGGGCCAGGCCGAGCTGGACGACGGGGTGTTTTCGGAGACAGAGGAGAAGGCCAACGATACGGTGGGTCTAGCAGGATCAATAAGGGTGTGTTTGCTTCAAGTTTTGAACAGTAGTCACATTGCATACACTTCTCAACCCAGCCTGGTTGAGCAAAAAAAACCCAAATGAATCATCTGCAAGTTGTTTGGTTGCCTGCATCGAGGGTCGCTGCATTAGGTAATACGCAAGTGCACTTTGTTTGGTTGCCTGCATTAGCCCAAGTGGCACATGAACACGGTGTTTGGTTGCCCGCATGGGGTGTGATTAAGAGCTAGCACTTGCACTTAGCACTGTGACGCCCCTGATTTAATCATACACTAATCATACACGCAAACGTGTACGATCAAGATCAGGGACTCACGAGAAGATATCACAACACAACTCTACAAATAAAATAAGTCATACAAGCATCATATTACAAGCCAGGGGCCTCGAGGGCTCGAATACAAGAGCTCGATCATAGACGAGTCAGCGGAAGCAACAATATCTGAGTACAGACATAAGTTAAACAAGTTTGCCTTAAAGAAGGCTAGCACAAACTGGGATACAAATCGAAAGAGGCGCAGGCCTCCTGCCTGGGATCCTCCTAAACTACTCCTGGTCGCCGTCAGCAGACTGCACGTAGTAGTAGGCACCTCCAGTGTAGTAGGAGTCGTCGTCGACAGTGGCGTCTGGCTCCTGGGCTCTAGCATCTGGTTGCGACAACTAGGTAGAAGGGAAAGGGGGGAAAGAGGAAGAAAAGCAACCGTGAGTACTCATCCAAAGTACTCGCAAGCAAGGAGCTACACTACATATGCATGGTTATATGTGTAAAAGGGCCATATCAGTGGACTGAACTACAGAATGCCAGAATAAGAGGGGGATAACTAATCCTGTCGAAGACTACGCTTCTGGCAGCCTCCGTCTTGCAGCATGTGGAAGAGAGTAGACTGAACTCCTCCAAGTAGCATCACATAGCATAATCCTACCCGACGGTCCTCTCCTCGTCGCCCTGTTAGAGATCGACCACCGGGTTGTATCTGGCACTTGGAAGGGTGTGTTTTATTAAGTATCCAGTTCTAGTTGTCATAAGGTCAAGGTACAACTCCAGGTCGTCCTTTTACCGAGGGACATGGCTATTCGAATAGATCAACTTCCCTGCAGGGGTGCACCACATTTCCCAACACGCTCGATCCCCTTTGTCCGGATACACTTTTCTGGGTCATGCCTGGCCTCGGAAGATCAACACGTCGCAGCCCTACCTAGGCACAACAAAGAGGTCAGCACGCCGGTCTAAATCCTATAGCACAGGGGTCTGGGCCCATCGCCCATTGCACACATGCACGTTGCGAGGGCGGCCGGAAGCAGAACTAGCCCCCTTAATACAAGAGCAAGCTTACGGTCCAATCCGGCGCGCGCCACTCAATTGCTGACGTCACGAAGGCTTCGGCTGATACCACGACGTCGAGTGCCCATAACTTTGCCCGCGTAGATGGTTACTGCGTATAGGCCAGTGGCTAGACTCAGATCAAATACCAAGATCTCGTTAAACGTGTTATCTTGAAATAACCGCGAACGCCGACCAGGGCCAGGCCCACCACTCTCCTAGGTGGTCTCAACCTGCCCTGTCGCTTCGCCACAAAGATCCACACAGAGGGCCGTTGGGACAAATGTCCTTTCAGCCCCCAATCCGTGAATCACTCGCGGGTGCTCCACAAGCCGACCCGTCTTTAGTCACTGCTACGTCTTGAGCTTGCGTTGGTTTTCCCCAAAGAGGAAGGGATGATGCAGCAGAGTAGCGTAAGTATTTCCCTCAGTTTTTGAGAACCAAGGTATCAATCTAGTAGGAGGCCACGCTCAAGTCCCTTGTACCTGCACAAAACGATAGCTACTCGCAACCAACGCGATTAGGGGTTGTCAAGCCCTTCACGGTCACTTACGAGAGTGAGATCTGATAGATAGAATACTTTTGGTATTTTTGGTATAAAGATGCAAAGTAAAAAGTAAAAGCAAAGTAAATAGCAAAACAATATAGAAGTGATGGAGATTGATATGATGAGAATAGACCCGGGGCCATAGGTTTCACTAGTAGCTTCTCTCAAGAGCATAAGTAGTCTACGGTGGGTGAACAAATTATTGTTGAGCAATTGATAGAATTGAGCATAATTATGAGAATATCTAGGCATGATCATGTATATAGGCATCACGTCCGTGACAAGTAGACCGAAGCGATTCTGTATCTACTACTATTACTCCACTCATCGACCGCTATCCAGCATGCATCTAGAGTATTAAGTTAAAAACAGAGTAACGCCTTAAGCAAGATGACATGATGTAGAGAGATAAATTCATGCAATATGAAATAAACCCCATCTTGTTATCCTCGATGGAACGATGCAATACGTGCCTTGCTGCCCCTTCTGTCACTGGGAAAGGACACCGCAAGATCGAACCCAAAGCTAAGCACTTCTCCCATGGCAAGAACTACCAATCTAGTTGGCCACACCAAACGGATAATTCGAAGAGACTTGCAAAGATAACCAATCATGCATAAAAGAATTCAGAGAAGATTCAAATATTATTCATAGATAGACTTGATCATAAACCCACAATTCATCGGTCTCAACAAACACACCGCAAAAAGAAGATTACATCGAATAGATCTCCACGAGAGAGGGGGAGAACTTTGCATTGAGATTCAAAGAGGGAGAAGAAGCCATCTAGCTACTAACTATGGACCCGAAGGTCTGAGGTAAACTACTCACACTTCATCGGAGGGGCTATGGTGATGTAGATGAAGGAAATATGCCCTAGAGGCAATAATAAAGTTATTATTTATTTCCTTATATCATGATAAATGTCTATTATTCATGCTAGAATTGTATTAACCGGAAACATAATACATGTGTGAATACATAGACAAACAGGGTGTCACTAGTATGCCTCTACTTGACTAGCTCGTTAATCAAAGATGGTTATGTCTCCTAACCATGAACAATGAGTTGTTATTTGATTAACGGGATCACATCATTAAGTGAATGATCTGATTGACATGACCCATTCCATTTAGCTTAGCACCCGATCATTTAGTATGTTGCTATTGCTTTCTTCATGACTTATACATGTTCCTATGACTATGAGATTATGCAACTCCCGTTTGCCAGAGGAACACTTTGTGTGCTACCAAACGTCACAACATAACTGGGTGATTATAAAGGAGCTCTACAGGTGTCTCCAAAGGTACATGTTGGGTTGGCATATTTCGAGATTAGGATTTGTCACTCCGATTGTCGGAGAGGTATCTCTGGGCCCTCTCGGTAATGCACATCACTTAAGCCTTGCAAGCATTGCAACTAATGAGTTAGTTGCGGGATGATGTATTACAGAACGAGTAAAGAGACTTGCCGGTAACGAGATTGAACTAGGTATTGGATACCGACGATCGAATCTCAGGCAAGTAACATACCGATGACAAAGGGAACAACGTATGTTGTTATGCGGTCTGACCGATAAAGATCTTCGTAGAATATGTAGGAGCCAATATGGGCATCCAGGTCCCGCTATTGGTTATTGACCGAAGATGTGTCTCAGTCATGTCTGCATTATTCTCGAACCGTAGGGTTTGCACGCTTAACGTTACGATGACAATTATTATGAGTTTATGCATTTTGATGTACCGAAGTTAGTTCGGAGTCCTGGATGTGATCACGGACATGACGAGGAGTCTCGAAATGGTCGAGACATAAAGATTGATATATTGGAAGCCTATGTTTGGATATCGGAAGTGTTCCGGGTGAAATCGGTGTTTTACCGGAGTACCGGGAGGTTACCGGAACCCCTCGGGAGCTGTATGGGCCTTAATGGGCTTTAGTGGAAAGGATAAAGGGGCAGCCCTAGATGGGCCGCGCGCCTCCCCCCTCCCCTAGTCCTATTAGGACAAGGAGAGGTGGCCGGCCCCCCTCTCTCTCTTTCCCCCTCAGCGAATCCTACTCCAACTAGGATTGGGGGGAGGAATCCTACTCCCAGAGGGAGTAGGACTCCCTTGGCGCGCCCTCCTTGGCCGACCAGCCCCCTCCCCTTGGCTCCTTTATATACGGAGGCAGGGGACACCCCTAGACACACAAGTTGATCCTTGAGATCGTTGCTTAGCCGTGTGCGGTGCCCCCTGCCACCATATTCCACCTCGATCATATTGTAGCGGTGCTTAGGCGAAGCCCTGCGACAGTAGAACATCAAGATCGTCACCATGCCGTCATGCTGACGGAACTCCTCCCCGACGCTTTGCTGGATCGGAGCCCAGGGATCGTCATCGAGCTGTACGTGTGCTAAGAACTCGGAGGTGCCGGAGTAACGGTGCTTGGATCGGTTGGATCGGGAAGACGTACGACTACTTCCTCTACGTTGCGTCAACGCTTCCGCAGTCAGTCTGCGTAGGTACGTAGACAACACTCTCCCCTCTCGTTGCTATGCATCACCATGATCTTGCGTGTGCGTAGGAATTTTTTTGAAATTACTGCGTTCCCCAACAGTGGCATCCGAGCCTAGGTTTTATGGTTTGATGTTATATGCACGAGTAGAACACAAGTGAGTTGTGGGCGGTATAAGTCATACTGCCTACCAGCATGTCATACTTTGGTTCGGCGGTATTGTTGGACGAGATGACCCGGACCAACATTACGCGTACGCTTACGCGAGACCGGTTCTCCCGACGTGCTTTGCACATAGGTGGCTTGCGGGCGACAGTCTCTCCAACTTTAGTTGAACCAAGTGTGGCTACGCCCGGTCCTTGCGAAGGTTAAAATGGAGTCTATTTGACAAACTATCGTTGTGGTTTTGATGCGTAGGTGAGATTGGTTCTTGCTTAAGCCCGTAGTAGCCACGTAAAAACTTGCAACAACAAAGTAGAGGACGTCTAACTTGTTTTTGCAGGGCATGTTGTGATGTGATATGGTCAAAACGTGATGAGATATAAGTTGTTGTATGAGATGATCATGTTTTGTTAAAGTTATCGGCAACTGGCAAAAGCCTTATGGTTGTCTCTATATTGCATAAGATGCAAGCGCCAAATAATTGCTTTACTTTATCGCTATGCGATAGCAATAGTTGCAAGAGCAATAGTTGGCGAGACGACCGTGTGACGACACATTGATATAGATCAAGATGATGGAGATCATGGTGTCATGCCGGTGATGATAGAGATCATGATAGTACTTTGGAGATGGAGATCAAAGGCGCAAAATGATGATGGCCATATCATGTCATATATTTTGATTGCATATGATGTTTATCTTTTATACATCTTATTTTGCTTAGTTTGACGGTAGAATTTTAAGATGATCTCTCACTAATTATCAAGAAGTGTTCTCCCTGAGTATGCACCATTGCCAAAGTTCGTCGTGCCCAGACACCACGTGATGATCGGGTGTGATAAGCTCTACGTCCATCTACAACGGGTGCAAGCCAGTTTTGCACACGCGGAATACTCGGAACACGGAGACCGAAAGGTCGAGCGTGAATCATATAGTAGATATGATCAACATAGCGATGTTCACCATTGAAAACTACTCCATCTCACGTGATGATCGGTTATGGTTTAGTTGATATGGATCATGTAATCACTTAGAAGATTAGAGGGATGTCTATCTAAGTGGGAGTTCTTAAGTAATATGATTAATTGAACTTAAATTTATCATGAACTTAGTCCTGGTAGTATTTTGCAAATTATGTTGTAGATCAATAGCTTGCGTTGTTGCTTTCATATGTTTATTTTGATATGTTCCTAGAGAAAAATTGTGTTGAAAGATGTTAGTAGCAATGATGCGGATTGGATCCGTGATCTGAGGTTTATCCTCATTGCTGCACAGAAGAATTATGTCCTTGATGCACCGCTAGGTGACAGACCTATTGCAGGAGCAGATGCAGACGTTATGAACGTTTGGCTAGCTCAATATGATGACTACTTGATAGTTTAGTGCACCGTGCTTAACGGCTTATAATCGGGACTTCAAAGACGTTTTGAACGTCATGGACCATATGAGATGTTCCAGGAATTGAAGTTAATATTTCAAGCAAATACCCGAGTTGAGAGATATGAAGTCTCCAACAAGTTCTCTAGCTAAAAGATGGAGGAGAATCGCTCAACTAGTGAGCATGTGCTCAGATTGTCTGGGTACTACAATCGCTTGAATCAAGTGGGAGTTAATCTTCCAGATAAAATAGTGATTGACAGAATTCTCTAGTCACCATCACCAAGTTAGTAGAACTTCGTGATGAACTATAATATGCAAGGGATGACTAAAGTGATTCCCAAGCTCTTCGTGATGTTGAAATCGACGAAGGTAGAAATCAAGAAAGAGCATCAAGTTTTGATGGTAGACAAGACCACTAGTTTCAATAAAAGGGCAAAGGGAAGAAGGGGAACTTCAAGAAGAACGGCAAGCAAGTTGCTGCTCAAGTGAAGAAGCCCAAGTCTGGTCCTAAGCCTGAGACTAAGTGTTTCTACTGCAAAGGGACTGGTCACTGGAAGCGGAACTACCCCAAGTGATTGGCAGATAAGAAGGATGGCAAAGTGAACATAAGTATATTTGATATACATGTTATTGATGTGTACTTTACTAGTGTTTATAGCAACCCCTCAGTATTTGATACTAGTTCAGTTGCTAAGATTAGTAACTCGAAACGGGAGTTGCAGAATAAACAGAGACTAGTTAAGGGAGAAGTGACGATGTGTGTTGGAAGTGGTTCCAAGATTGATATGATCATCATCGCACACTCCCCTATACTTTCGGGATTAGTGTTGAACCTAAATAAGTGTTATTTGGTTTTTGCGTTGAGCATGAATATGATTTGATCATGTTTATTGCAATTTGGTTATTCATTAAAGTCAGAGAATAATTGTTGTTCTGTTTACATGAATAAAACCTTCGATGGTCATACACCCAATGAAACAAGTTCATTGGATCTCGATCGTAGTGATACACATATTCATAATATTGAAACCAAAAGATGCGAAGTTAATAATGATAGTGCAACTTATTTGTAGCACTGCCGTTTAGGTCATATTGGTGTAAAGCGCATGAAGAAACTCCATGCTGATGGAATTTTGGAATCACTTGATTATGAATCACTTGATGCTTGCGAACCATGCCTCATGGGCAAGATGACTAAGACTCCATTCTCCGGAGCGAGCAACTGACTTATTGGAAATAATACATACTGATGTATGCGGTCCGATGAGTGTTAAGGCTCACGGCAAGTATCGTTATTTTCTGAACTTCACAGATGATTTGAGCAGATATGGGTATATCTACTTGATGAAACATAAGTCTGAAACATTTGAAAAGTTCAAAGAATTTCAGAGTGAAGTGGAAAATCATCGTGACAAGAAAATAAAGTTTCTATGATCTGATCGCGGAGACAAATATTTGAGTTACGAGTTTGGTCTTCAATTAAAACAATGTGGAATAGTTTCACAAACTCATGCCACATGGAACACCACAGCATAATGGTGTGTCCGAACGTCATAACCGTACTTTATTGGATATAGTGCAATCTATGATGTCTCTTACCGATCTACCACTATCTTTTGGGGTTATGCATTAGAGACAGCTACATTCACGTTAAATAGGGCACCATCTAAATCCATTGAGACGACACCATGTGAACTATGGTTTGGCAAGAAACCTAAGCTGTCGTTTCTTAAAGTTTGGGGTTGCGATGCTTATATGAAAAAGTTTCATCCTGATAAGCTCAAACTCAAATCGGAGAAGTGCATCTTCATAGCATATCCAAAGGAAACTATTGGATACACCTTCTATCACAGATCCGAAGGCAAGACTTTTGTTGCTAAATTCGGAAACTTTCTGGAGAAGGAGTTTCTCTCGAAAGAAGTGAGTGGGAGGAAAGTAGAACTTGACGAGGTAACTGTACCTGCTCCCTTATTGGAAAGTAGTACATCACAGAAAACTGTTTCTGTGACACCTACACCAGTTAGTGAGGAAGCTAATGATGATGATCATGAAACTTCAGAACAAGATACTACTGAACCTCGTAGATCAACCAGAGTAAGATCCGCGCCAGAGTGGTACGGTAATCCTGTTCTGGAAGTCATGCTACTAGATCATGATGAACCTACGAACTATGAAGAAGCGATGGTGAGCCCAGATTCCGCAAAGTGGCTTGAAGCCATGAAATCTGAGATATGATCCATGTATGAGAACAAAGTATGGACTTTGGTTGACTTGCCCGATGATCGGCAAGCCATAGAAAATAAATGGATCTTCAAGAGGAAGACGGACGCTGATGTAGTGTTACTATCTACAAAGCTAGAATTGTCGCAAAAGGTTTTCGACAAGTTCAAGGTGTTGACTACGATGAGATTTTCTCACTCGTATCTATGCTTAAGTCTGTCCGAATCATGTTAGCAATTGCCGCATTTTATGAAATCTGGCAAATGGATAAACAAAACTGCATTCCTTAATGGATTTACTAAAGAAGAGTTGTATACGATGCAACTAGAAGGTTTTGTCGATCCTAAAGGGGTTAACTAAATATGCAAGCTCCAGCGATCCATCTATGGACTGGTGCAAGAATCTCGGAGTTGGAATATACGCTTTGATAAGTTGATCAAAGCATATAGTTTTATACAGACTTGCGGTGAAGCCTGTATTTACAAGAAAGTGAGTGGGAGCACTACAACATTTCTGATAAGTATATGTGAATGACATATTGTTGATCGGAAATAATGTAGAATTATTCTGCAAAGCATAAAGGAGTGTTTGAAAGGATTTTTTCAAAGAAAGACCTCGGTGAAGCTACTTACATATTGAGTATCAAGATCTATAGAGATAGATCAAGACACTTGATAAGTTTTTCAATGAGTACATACCTTGACAAGATTTTGAAGTAGTTCAAAATGGAACAGTCAAAGAAAAGGTTTCTTGCCTGTGTTACAAGGTGTGAAGTTGAGTAAGACTCAAAGTCCGACCACAGCAGAAGATAGAAAGAGAATGAAAGTCATTCCCTATGCCTCAGTCATAGGTTCTATAAAGTATGCCATGCTGTATACCAGATCTATTGTATGCCCTACCACTGAGTTTGGCAAGGGAGTACGATAGTGATCTAGGAGTAGATCACTGGACAGCGGTCAAAATTATCCTTAGTGGAATAAGGATATGTTTCTCGATTATGGAAGTGAAAAAAAAGGTTCATCGTAAAGGGTTACGCCGATGCAAGTTTTGACACTAATCTAGATGACTCTAAGTCTCGGTCTAGATACATATTGAAAGTGGGAGCAATTAGCTAGAGTAGCTCCATGCAGAGCATTGTTGACATAGAAATTTGCGAAATACATGCGGATCTGAATGTGGCAGACCCGTTGACTAAGATTCTCTCACAAGCAAAACATGATCACACCGTAGTACTCCTTGGGTGTTAATCACATAGCGATGTGAACTAGATTACTGAATCTAGTAAACCCTTTGGGTGTTGGTCACATGGCGATGTGAACTATGGGTGTTAATCACATGACGATGTGAACTATTGATGTTAATCACATGGTGATGTGATCTAGATTATTGACTCTAGTGCAAGTGGGAGACTGAAGGAAATATGCCCTAGAGGCAATAATAAAGTTATTATTTATTTCCTTATATCATGATAAATGTCTATTATTCATGCTAGAATTGTATTAACCAGAAACATAATACATGTGTGAATACATAGACAAACAGAGTGTAACTAGTATGCCTCTACTTGACTAACCATGAACAATGAGTTGTTATTTGATTAACGGGATCACATCATTAAGTGAATGATCTGATTGACATGACCCATTCCATTTAGCTTAGCACCCGATCGTTTAGTATGTTGCTATTGCTTTCTTCATGACTTATACATGTTCCTATGACTATGAGATTATGCAACTCCCGTTTGCCGGAGGAACACTTTGTGTGCTACCAAACGTCACAACGTAACTGGGTGATTATAAAGGAGCTCTACAGGTGTCTCCAAAGGTACATGTTGGGTTGGTGTATTTCGAGATTAGGATTTGTCACTCCGATTGTCGGAGAGGTATCTCTGGGCCCTCTCGGTAATGCACATCACTTAAGCCTTGCAAGCATTGCAACTAATGAGTTAGTTGCGGGATGATGTATTACAGAACGAGTAAAGAGACTTGCCGGTAACGAGATTGAACTAGGTATTGGATACCGACGATCGAATCTCGGGCAAGTAACATACCGATGACAAAGGGAACAACGTATGTTGTTATGCGGTCTGACCGATAAAGATCTTCGTAGAATATGTAGGAGCCAATATGGGCATCCAGGTCCCGCTATTGGTTATTGACCGGAGATGTGTCTCAGTCATGTCTGCATTATTCTCAAACCGTAGGGTCCGCACGCTTAATGTTACGATGACAGTTATTATGAGTTTATGCATTTTGATGTACCGAAGTTAGTTCGGAGTCCCGGATGTGATCACAGACATGACGATGAGTCTCGAAATGGTCGAGACATAAAGATTGATATATTGGAAGCCTATGTTTGGATATCGGAAGTGTTCCGGGTGAAATCGGTGTTTTACCGGAGTACTGGGAGGTTACCGGAACCCCCCGGGAGCTGTATGGGCCTTAATGGGCTTTAGTGGAAAGGAGAAAGGGGCAGCCCTAGATGGGCCGCGCGCCTCCCGCCTCCCCTAGTCCTATTAGGACAAGGAGAGGTGGTCGGCCCCCCTCTCTCCCTTTCCCCCTCAGCGAATCCTACTCCAACTAGGATTGGGGGGAGGAATCCTACTCCCAGAGGGAGTAGGACTCCCTTGGCGCGCCCTCCTTGGCCGGCCAGCCCCCTCCCCTTGGCTCCTTTATATACAGAGGCAGGGGACACCCCTAGACACACAAGTTGATCCTTGAGATCGTTCCTTAGCCGTGTGCGGTGCCCCCTTCCACCATATTCCACCTCGATCATATTGTAGCGGTGCTTAGGCGAAGCCCTGCGACAGTAGAACATCAAGATCGTCACCACTCCGTCGTGCTGACGGAACTCCTCCCCGACGCTTTGCTGGATCGGAGCCCGGGGATCGTCATCGAGCTGTACGTGTGCTAAGAACTCGGAGGTGCCGGAGTAACGGTGCTTGGATCGGTCGGATCGGGAAGACGTACGACTACTTCCTCTACGTTGCGTCAACGCTTCCGCAGTCGGTCTGCGTAGGTACGTAGACAACACTCTCCCCTCTCGTTGCTATGCATCACCATGATCTTGCGTGTGCGTAGGATTTTTTTTGAAATTACTGCATTCCCCAACAGTAGAAGCCCTCTGTGATGATGGCCCTCTTCCGGCGGAGCTCCGGAACAGGCCCCAAGATGGGATCTCGTGGATACGGAAAGTTGCGGCGGTGGAATTAGGTTTTTGGCTCCTGTTCTGATCGTTTGGGGGTTAGTGTGTATATATAGGAGGAAGAAGTACGCCAGCGGAGCAACGAGGGGCCCACGAGGCAGGGGAGCGCCCTAGGGGGGCGCTCCCCACCCTCGTGACCGCCTCTTTTGTTCCTTGGAGCAGGGTCCAAGTCTCCTGGATCACGTTCGGTGAGAAAATCACGTTCCCGAAGATTTTATTTCGTTTGGACTCCGTTTGATATTCCGTTTCTTCGAAACACTAAAATAGGCAAAAAAAACAACAATTCTGGGCTGGTCTTCCGGTTAATAGGTTAGTCCCAAAAATAATATAAAAGTGGAAAATAAAGCCCAATATAGTCCAAAACAGTAGATAATATAGCATGGAGCAATCAAAAATTATAGATACGTTGGAGACGTATCAGGCATCCCCAAGCTTAATTCCTGCTCGTCCTCGAGTGGGTAAATGATAAAAAGAGAATTTTTGATGCGGAGTGCTACTTGGCATAATTTCAATGCAAATCTTCTTAATTATGGTATGCATATTCAGATTAGAAATATTCAAGACAAAGTTTTATATTGACATAAGAAATAATAATACTTCAAGCATACTAACAAAGCAATTATGTCTTCTCAAAATAACATGGCCAAAGAAAGTTATCCCTACAAAATCATATAGTCTGGCTATGCTCCATCTTCCCCACACAAAGTATTTAAATCATGCACAACCCCGATGACAAGCCAAGTAATTGTTTCATACTCTAACTTTTTCAAAACTTTTTCAATCTTTACGCAATACATGAGCGTGAGCCATGGATATAGCACTATGGGTGGAATAGAATGGTGGTTGTGGAGAAGACAAAAGGAGAAGATAGTCTCACATCAACTAGGCGTATCAACGGGCTATGGAGATGCCCATCAATAGATATCAATGTGAGTGAGTAGGGATTGCCATGCAACGGATGCACTAGAGCTATAAGTATATGAAAGCTCAAAAAGAAACTAAGTGGGTGTGCATCCAACTTGCTTGCTCATGAAGACCTAGGGCAATTTGAGGAAGCCCATCATTGGAATATACAAGCCAAGTTCTATAATGAAAGATTCCCACTAGTATATGAAAGTGATAACATGAGAGACTCTCTACTATGAAGATCATGGTGCTACTTTGAAGCACAAGTGTGGTAAAAGGATAGTAACATTGTCCCTTCTCTATTTTTCTCTCATTTTTTATTATATATTTTTTATGGCCTTTCTCTTTTTTTATGGCCTTTCTCTTTGTTTTTATTTGGGCTTCTTTGGCCTCTTTTTTTTGGTCCGGAGTCTCATCCCGACTTGTGGGGGAATCATAGTCTCCATCATTCTTTCCTCACTAGGACAATGCTCTAATAATGATGATCATCACACTTTTATTTTTCTTACAACTCAACAATTACAACTCGATACTTAGAACAAAATATGACTCTATATGAATGCCTCCGGCGGTGTACTGGGATATGCAATGAATCAAGAGTGACAAGTATGAAAATTATGAACGGTGGCTTTGCCACAAATACTATGTCAACTACATGATCATGCTAAGCAATATGACAATGATGGATGTGTCATGATGAACTAGATGATGAAAAGTTGCATGGCAATATATCTCGGAATGGCTATGGAAATGCCATAATAGGTAGGTATGGTGGCTGTTTTGAGGAAGGTATATGGTAGGTGTATGATACCGGCGAAAGTTGCGCGGTATTAGAGAGGCTAGCAAAGGTGGAAGGGTGAGAGTGCGTATGATCCATGGACTCAACATTAGTCATAAAGAACTCATATACTTATTGCAAAAATCTAGAAGTTATCAAAGCAAAGTACTACGCGCATGCTCCTAGGGGGATAGATTGGTAGGAAAAGACCATCGCTCATCCCCGACCGCCACTCATAAGGAAGACAATCAATAAATAAATCATGCTCCGACTTCATCACATAACGGTTCACCATACATGCATGCTACGGGAATCACAAACTTCAACACAAGTATTCTTTAAATTCACAACTACTCAACTAGCATGACTTTAATATTATCACCTCCATATCTCAAAACAATTATCATGCTTCAATCTTTTCTTAGTATTCAACACACTCAAAAGAAAGTTTCACAAATCTTGAATACCAAGCATATTATTATTAAGAAAATTACCATGCTATTAAGAGACTCTCAAAATAATTTAAGTGAAGCATGAGAGATCAATAGTTTTTTTAAAACAAATCCACCACCGTGCTCTAAAAGATCTAAGTGAAGCACATACAGCAAAATTATAACGCTCAAAAGATATAAGTGAAGCACATAGAGCAAAACTACTTAGCTCAAAAGATATAAGTGAAGCACATAGAGTATTCTATCAAATTTTAATTCATGTATGGCTCTCTCAAAAGGTGTGTACAGCAAGGATGATTGTGGTATACTATCAAACAAACACGCAAATAATTCAAGACGCTCCAATCAAAACACATATCATGTTGGTGAATAAAAATATAGCTCCAAGTAAAGTTACCGATGGAAGTGGACGAAAAGAGGGGATGCCTTCCGGGGCATCCCCAAGCTTTGAATTTTTGGTGTCCTTGTATTATCTTGGGGGTGACATGGGCATCCCCAATCTTAGGCTCTTGCCACTCCTTGTTCCATAATCCATCAAATTCTTACCCAAAACATGAAAACTTCACAACACAAAACTCAAAATAGAAAACTCGTGAGCTCCGTTAGTGAAAGAAAACAAAAGACCACTTCAAGGTACTGTAATGAACTCATTATTTATTTACATTGGTGTTAAACCTACTGTATTCCAACTTCTCTATGGATTATAAACTATTTTACTAGCCATAGATTCATCAAAATAAGCAAACAACACACGAAAAACAGAATCTGTCAAAAACAGAACAGTCTGTAGTAATCTGTAGCTAGCGCAAGATCTGGAACCCCAAAAATTCTAAAATAAATTGCTGGACGTGAGGAATTTATCTATTAATCATCTGCAAAAAGAATTAACTAAATATCACTCTTCAAATAAAAATGACAGCAGTTCTCGTGAGCGCTAAAGTTTCTGTTTTTTACAGCAAGTTCAACAAGACTTTCCCCAAGTCTTCCCAACGGTTCTACTTGGCACAAACACTAATTAAACACAAAAAACACAACCAAAACAGAGGCTAGATAATTTATTTATTGAATAACAGTAAGGGAAAATATTGGGTTGTCTCCCAACAAGCGCTTTTTTTAAAGCCTTATAGCTAGGCATACGATTTTAACGATGCTCACAAGAAAGACAAGAATTGAAGCACAAAGAGAGCATCATAAAACATGTGACAATCACATCTAAGTCTAACATACTTCCTATGCATAGGAATCTTATAGGCAAACAAATTATCAAGGTAATCAAAATCTAGCATATGCAAGGAAGCGGAAAGAAACAATAGCAATCTCAACACAACGAGAGGTAATTTAGTAACATATTTTCCTCTCTCATAGTAATTAAATGTAGGATCATAAGTAAATTCAACAATATATCTATCACATAATATATTCTCAACATGATCCACATGCATGCAAAATTGGCACTTATCTGAAATAGTGGGATTAACATTAACTAAAGTCATGACCTTTCCAAACGGGCTTTCATCAAAAACTTCATAAGATTGAACATTCTCCAAATACGTGGGATCTAAAGTTGAAATTTTTCCAAACCCACTTTCAATATTATTGCAAACATTATAATCAATCTCATATTCATCATGGGGCTTAAATAAATTTTCAATATCATAAGAAGAATCACCCCAATCATGATCATTGCAACAAGTAGAGGACATAGCAAAACTAGCATCCCCAAGCTTAGGGTTTTGCATATTATTATTATCACAATTTGCATAAATTGAGTTTATGATAAAATCATTGCAATCATGCTTTTTATTCAAAGATCTATCGTGAATTGCATCATAAAGTAATTTATCACACTTTTTAGATTCACGAATTTCAGGTAAAACCTCATAAAGATAATCTAGTGCACAAAACTCACTAGCAATTGGTTCATCATAATTGGATCTCTTAAAAAGATTAGCAAGTGGATGAGGATCCATATATCTTAGGTTCTCTGTTTAGTAATAAATAAACGACTATTCTAACCATACGAGCAAACAAGAAGCAAACTGGCAAAAGAGGTAAATAGAGAGGGAGGAGGAGAAGGAGAGGGTGAATAAAATGGCAAGGGTGAATTGGGGGGAGAGGAAAACGAGAGGCAAATGGCAAATAATGTAATGCGAGAGATAGGGATTGTGATGGGTACTTGGTATATTGACTTTTGCGCACACTCCCCGGCAACGACGCCAGAAATCCTTCTTGCTACGTCTTGAGCTTGCATTGGTTTTCCCCGAAGAGGAAGGGATGATGCAGCAGAGTAGCGTAAGTATTTCCCTCAGTTTTTGAGAACCAAGGTATCAATCCAGTAGGAGGCCACGCTCAAGTCCCTCGTACCTGCACAAAACGATAGCTACTCGCAACCAACGCGATTAGGGGTTGTCAAGCCCTTCACGGTCACTTACGAGAGTGAGATCTGATAGATAGAATATTTTTGGTATTTTTGGTATAAAGATGCAAAGTAAAAAGTAAAAGCAAAGTAAATAGCAAAAAAATATAAAAGTGATGGAGATTGATATGATGAGAATAGACCCGGGGGCCATAGGTTTCACTAGTGGGTTCTCTCAAGAGCATAAGTATTCTACGGTGGGTGAACAAATTACTGTTGAGCAATTGATAGAATTGAGCATAATTATGAGAATATCTAGGCATGATCATGTATATAGGCATCACGTCCGTGACAAGTAGACCAAAACGATTCTGCATCTACTACTATTACTCCACTCATCGACCGCTATCCAGCATGCATCTAGAGTATTAAGTTAAAAACAGAGTAACACCTTAAGCAAGATGACATGATGTAGAGAGATAAATTCATGCAATATGAAATAAACCCCATCTTGTTATCCTTGATGGCAATGATGCAATACGTGCCTTGATGCCCCTTCTGTCACTGGGAAAGGACACCGCAAGATCGAACCCAAAGATAAGCACTTCTCCCATGGCAAGAACTACCAATCTAGTTGGCCAAACCAAACGGATAATTCGAACAGACTTGCAAAGATAACCAATCATGCATAAAAGAATTCAGAGAAGATTCAAATATTATTCATAGATAGACTTGATCATAAACCCACAATTCATCGATCTCAACAAACACACCGCAAAAACAAGATTACATCGAATAGATCTCCACGAGAGAGGGGGAGAACTTTGTATTGAGATTCAAAGAGAGAGAAGAAGCCATCTAGCTACTAACTATGGACCTGAAGGTCTGAGGTAAACTACTCACACTTCATCGGAGGGGCTATGTTGATGTAGAAGCCCTCCGTGATGACGGCCCTCTTCCGGCGGAGCTCTGAAACAGGCCCCAAGATGGGATCTCGTGGATACGGAAAGTTGCGGCGGTCGAATTAGGTTTTTGGCTCCTGTTCTGATTGTTTGGGGGTACGTGTGTATATATAGGAGGAAGAAGTACGCCGGAGGAGCAACGAGGGGCCCACGAGGCAGGGGGGCGCGCCCTAGGGGGGCATGCCCCCCACCCTCGTGACCGCCTCTTTTGTTCCTTGGAGCAGGGTCCAAGTCTCCTAGATCACGTTCGGTGAGAAAATCACGTTCCCGAAGATTTTATTCCGTTTGGACTCCATTTGATATTCTATTTCTTCGAAACACTGAAATAGGCAAAAAAACAGCAATTCCGGGCTGGGCCTCCGGTTAATAGGTTAGTCCCAAAAAATAATACAAAAGTGGAAAATAAAGCCCAATATAGTCCAAAACAGTAGACAATATAGCATGGAGCAATCAAAAATTATAGATACGTTGGAGACGTATCAGTCACCACATGTATCATGTATAAAGTATATAGTATATACCCGTGATCACCTCCCGAGTGATCACGGCCTGATAGTATAGCATGGCAGACGGACAAGAATGTAGGGCCACTGATGATAAACTAGCATCCTATACTAAGCATTTAGGATTGCAGGTAAGGTATCAACAGTTGTAGCAACAATGACAGGCTATGCATCAGAATAGGATTAACGGAAAGCAGTAACATACTACACTACTCTAAAGCAAGCAACATAGAGGAGAGTAGGCGATATCTGGTGATCAAGGGGGGGGGGGCTTGCCTGGTTGCTCTGGCAAGAGAGAGGGGTCGTCAACACCGTAGTCGATCAGGGCAGCAGCGACGTCAGCCTCGTAGTCTACCGGAGAGAAGAGGGGGGAGAAACAATAAATATAATGCAAACAAAGCATGACAGAACATAATGAGGCAATATGCGGTGATAGGTATGCCCCAACACGGTAGGAGGTGATACCGAAGAAGGGGGGAAACATCCGGGAAAGTATCCCCGGTGTTTTGTGTTTTCGGACAGATGAACCGGAGGGGGACAGTTGCGAGTTTGATAGGTTAGGGATGTGTGGTGGACGAACGGGCGGCGAAACCGAATTCGTCTCGTCGTTCTGAGCAACTTTCCTGTTGAAAATAATTTAATCCGAGTTACGGATTAAAAGATATGATTTTCTAAAGATTTTATTAATTTCTGGAATTTAATTAATTATTTAATTTAATTCGAAAATGGATTTATGACATCAGCATGAGGTCATGCTGACGTCAGCAGTCAACAGGGTTGACTGGTCAACCTGACCAGTGGGTCCCACTGGTCAGAGACACATTTTAATGAAACAATTTAATTACCCTAATTAGTATTAATTAGGGTGTGGGCCCCACTGACATACTAATTAATTAGCTAATTGACTAACCAGGTTAATTAGATAACTAATGTTTAATTAGCTTAATTATTTGATTAGATTAATTAATTAAGTTAAGGATTTCTTTAATAAATAAATTATTTTTATTTTATTTTATTTTTAAATATGTTCTGGGCTAGGCCCACCTGCCATTGGCCCTAGGGAGCCTAGCGGGTTCGGGCGCTAGCGGATCGGGCGACGGGAGCTAGCGGATCGGGCGACGGGCGATGGGACATGCGGGTGCGGGCACCAGGCGCTGAGTCGTACCCGCCCGATGCGAGGCGACATCGCCGGCGACGGCGGAGCCCGCTTGACGCAGTGGGTGAGCAGGGGGGAGTCCACGGGCATGGGACAATGCGTTGGGGGTGCTGCGGAGTAACGGCGGTGCGAGGTCAGCGGCAAGGTGACGCGGTGGCGCGGGGCGCGGCCACCGTAGTGGGACGGCGAGGCCAGGGGCAGGCAAGGTGCAGCGATGCGGGGGGAAACGGGGCGGTGGCGCGGCGAGCGAGCGGCGCAGGCGAGGCGCGTCGGGGCGGGGTGACGGGTGCGGCCAGGCGGAGCAGCGCGCGGCCAGGGCGCGGGTCGGGTGCGGGGTGTACGCATCTGGCGCGCCGGAGCGCGGCGGCGCGGTTAGTAGCGGCGTGTGTGCGCGCGGTGGCGCACCGAGGGAGGCGCGGACGGCGCGGGGACAAGGGAAGGAGGAGGGCGGAGGCCGTGGCCTCACCGGGAATTGTAGGGACGGGGCAGCGGGGGGGGGGGAGGTGGAGGTTGGGGACGACGGCGATGCGGTGCAGGCCGGCGAGGTGGCACGGCGACGGAGAGGACGGCGGCGATCCGCGACGGGTAGGGGCGCCGTGCGTCGACGGCGTGCGACGAAGAGGGGGAGGAGGACGAGCGGCAGAGTCGGGGAGACAACACCGATGACGACGGGTAGCGGGGCATCTCCGGCGGGGGTTCCGAGCGGCAACGTAGCTACGGGGGCGACGGCGTCGTTCGGCGGCGTCGAGCGGCCTCCTCCTCACGATCCAATCGGGAGAGAGGGGGGAAGATATTTCGGGAAGTGGGGGAAGTGGGGGTGTGTCGGTGAGTGGGGGTGTGGGAAAAGGATAAGGGTGCGGGGGTGGGCCACAGCTGGGCCGGCCTGTGGCCTGCTAGGCCGAAGCCCAGGGGGATGGGGGTCTTCATCTTTTTTGTTTGTTTATTTTCTCTTTTCTCTTTTCTTTTACTTATTCTTTTCTGTTCTATTCTAGTTCACACATTATTTTTAGTTTATTAAAATATGACATTAGCTCCTAAAACAATGTTTCAACATAACCCACTGCCATAAAAGTTTAATACTTATAACAATTTAGTTTTGAAAATGTTTATTATTTTTAAAGCATTTAAATAATTGTATTTTCTACCGTTTTATTCATTTTAGAGTTTTTAAACATTTTTATAAAAGTGTGGTTTCTCCACCATAATTACCTATGCATTATTTGGCTCACTCCGAACATTTTAGTTTTAAAGTTTGAAAACTTTTGTTGTTTGCCTGATTTTGAATTTTGAATTTGAATCAGTTTCGAACTAATGCGAGATTAACAACAGTAATCATGGTGACTCAGCATCGTTAACGTGGGACTACTGTAGCGTAACTATCCGGGCGTCACAATTCTCCTCCACTACAAGAAATCTCGTCCTGAGATTTAAGAGGTGGAATAAGGGGGAAACGTCTGGTTACGAAATCCTAACGAATCTTCTCGGTCTTGGTTGCTCTTCTCAAAGTGGTCGATCCATAGCGCTGATGTCTTCATTTCTCCGCTTCGGGTCATCATGATGAAGTTGTCGTCCTTCTTTCATGATCTTCACCGTAATTACGAAAGGGTAAGAAGGGAAAACTCGATATGGATGGATCCTAACAAGATCGAGCATCAGACGGTTAACTCCGGGAAGAAGCATAAGTATCTCTCGATTTGAAACTTAAGAAGATATCGAGAGCAAAGTAATAAGGTACCATGAGAAGCTTCAACGGATAGGCAATCGTTCGATGCCTAATCAGAAGGTGAAAGGGTTTCAGGGCAACGAGAATAGGTATTGCGCCTCATACCAGAATAGATCACTAGACAGGTGGTCCGTGAATTACATACGAAGTCAAGCGCGAGGAACAACCTTGGGAACAGGTGGTGTACAGGAGAGTCAGGTTTCGATCCGGTGGAACTATGGGTTATGGGCCCACCATGTGGGTTAAAAGTAGGAAGGGCGGTGACGATTGCACGATCATGTAAGCAAGGCATGTCAGAGGGTAGCCTGTCAGTTATGTAGGCAACAACGTCGGTACCAAGGGCGAGGGACGAAGAGAACCATTTTCCTGCTCGTTGAACGAGGCGGACCAATATGCAAGGTTCTCGTCCATCGGCGGCTACCAGAATGTCATCATCAATAGTAACAGGGTCTTCCTGACAGAATTGTACAACGAGGTGTTTACATAAGCAGGAGAATATTACTACTTAGATCATATAGATCACAAGAAAGGGTAAACCAAACAATGGAAAGGAAATTATGATTATCAAATTAAACAGAACAATGGAAAGGAAAAATGTGTTAAAACACATATTTCAGGGACATTTCCTTCCCAAGGACAAACAAAGTATGATATCTGTGATAGGATATAATGTAGAAAACCCTCTAGGTAGGGGGAGAGAAGTTTTCATGACATTACCGATACAACGGTGTTTGGATAATTGAGCAAGAAATAATTAGCATTGGGATAAGTGTTCTTGTTGAAAATTGGAGTACCACAGACATGCTTCGAGATAGCATTGACATGGTCTTCAAGCAAGGGTCGGACTTTGGAAACACAAAGGATCCATCAGGAACAACTTATAGAATAAGTCTTACAATTTCCTCACGGAAGAATGACTAACCTTGCCAAAAGGAAACTATAACAATAGGTCCTCCGGCCAGGTGTGCTAGGCATGACATCACCTTACCGGGTCATATCAAGACCAATGTTATAACTCTTGGAAATATGTTCCAACCATCATATCTGACCGAGATTCAGATCTGATTGGTGTCAGGATACCTCAGACTCAGGAACCTGAGATAGAAAGGTGCGACACGAATTGACGAGAAGTCAGCATAAGATTCTCGGGAAATGAACTATGGAACTGAGTTCTGAAACAAGAGTTCATCAGTAAACTAAGGAGAGGATGAGGAGGTGGCTGATGGACTCAGCGACAAATCATTGAGATTTCCAAAGGATGGATTTCCACAATTATGTGAACAAGGAGATAACATTTGTCGGATCAAATGATATAATGATGTATGCTCAAGGAAAACATACACAATTTAACAATGATAGAAGGGTGCACCCAGAAATCTGGACTAGGTAGCATGATCAATGTTTGAACGATGATTCAATAAGCAATAGACTTAGAGTGAAACATCGACCATTAATCTTCAAAGCAATAGGGTTGCTAGAAGTGAACGGATATGGCAAGGAGTGAACGGATATGGCAAGAAGTATCACCTGTATCAAGAATTTTTAAGAGGTGGTGAAATTCTCACGACATTCTTGACATCAAAGATGGTAATACTCCAAGGTAAAGAACAAATTCTGGATAGCAAGGAGCTCCATAACATGAACAAGTTTGCATTGGAGGGAAGGCAATGATGTGGTTCATGATAACGCAAATCCTTGAGTGGCAACGATGGTGTTTCTCATCATGAATTCAATTGATATCCAGGAAGAGCTCAAAACGTTGGTGATGATCGCGACACATTTGTCGAGAGATTTCATGATGATGTAATCGATCGGCAATGACATCAAGTCAAAGGAATGATGAAGCGAAAGGTTAATGAAACCACGGATACGACACAAACTCAAATCCAAGTTCGTTGTTCAAGGAGAAATGATATGACGAGGAAGATGGACGTAAGCTTAGCTCATCGTCGAAAATTTTGCTACGGGAAGACAGACCAGGTAGCACAGTTAAAGTTTAGCACAATATGATATAGCTGATTAGGCTAGGAATGATGTGATGGAGTATTAAACTCCTCAACCACAAAGTACTAGGAGTACTGAATCACAAGGGTGATTCGATTCACTAATCGGTGTTCTCGGTTGATGACAACCCAGAACCCGTGGAGTGACTATGACGGGGAAAGGCACTGCATCATCGGGAATGCATAAGATGTAGTGCAATAGGTCGATATCCTCGAGATACCAGGGGGTAATACTCGAAGGTAGATCAAAATAGAGGTTGGACTAGGGTAATGCTCTGTAGAAGACAAGAGCTTAAACTTGCCCGAGAAATGGGATCAAAGAAGAACATGGTCGGAACCACGATTGCAGAAGGACAGATCCCAGATATAAGATGAACTTCTACCAAGGGAATAATTTAATCTAAGAGAAGCTCTAATGATAAGATCTACATCGTGTCCATGGGCATGAACACAAGGTTCAAGGTCGACTCCCACTTCTTCAATGCATAACCTTTCATTCACTTGTCACAGCCCTAGAATTTGATTGCAATTAGTTTCATAAGCATCCTGCATCATGTCTAAATTTCTGAAACTTGAATTGAGGAAAGTGGAAGCCTCAAAAACTTAAATAAAAAAAGGGGCAAGAACCCTTAAGCTTGCATTCAGTGAAACCAAAATGGCCTTCATTAATGTTTGATAATTTTGGCAAGGGTTTATATCCAAACCAAAAATATTGAACATTTTTAAGGAATTATTTTGGCACTGAATTTAAATCATTATTGTATTTGAATTTGGAATTATATTCATAATATATGGGATATATTTTCAATTAACTTTTGAAATGTTTTATGTGCTGTTGGAAAAGTCCATCTAGCAACATAAAATTACTCAAAGGGTTTTGTCACTGTTTTGAAATTCTTTTGAATTTGAATCAGTGGCAAAATGATTCAATAAAAGAAAACAGAACAAAAATTTAAAATAGAACAGAACTTACCTGGCCAGCTGGCGGCCCGGTAAGACAGCCCAGCCCACCAGGGGCAGAGGCGTCTTCCACCCCGCGCCAGTCGGACGCAGGGCGCGTGCTCGCCACGCGCCGGCGCATGCCCGGCCACCTCCTGCTTCCACCGCGACGCCTCGGCCCTTCTAGCATCGCCACGCGACCCTCCTCGGTCCCCTGTCACTTTCCCCTCTCTCCCTCGAGCGCCCTCCCTCCTCTGCTCTCTTCCCGCACGCGCCCGAGCGGAGCTCGTCGCCGCTGACGCAATTTGCCGCGACCACCGCCGTCCCGACGATGCCTCGAGCTGTTCCCGAGCTCCTGCACCTCGTCGCCAACCTCCTCACCGACTCATGCCACCAGGAGAGCCCCGAAGCGACGCCCTCAACATCATCTTCAACCTCCTGCACCGAGCGTCGCCGTCGTCGATTCGCCGTCACCAGCGCGTCCCCGAGCTCTCTGACGATTCCATCGGATGCGCTGTGAGCTCCGCCATCGTTTCCCCCTCTCCCCGTACTCTACCTCCCTCTCTAGCTGCCGCTCGTAACGAGCCCGAGAGCTCTTCGCCGCCGGCTATGTCGCCACCATGGCTACGGCTGCTGGAGCTCGCACTCGAGCACACCACTGCGCTCAGTGCCTCCCCACGAGCCCGCAGCACGCCCCAGCTCGCCCTCCCGTGCCCCCTAGCTCTCACTCACATCTCGCCCAAACTCCGGCCGTCGCCTTGGAGCTCGCCGTCGTCGACTCCGGGCACCCCGTGACCTGCTGCTGCCTCCGCTGGATGCGCGGGAGCCAGAGCTCCTCCCTAGTGCCCCCAGCGCGCCAAACCACCGCCCGTAGCGCATTCCCGAGCCGCGCCGCCGTCGTTTTGCTCGCCGCCGGCGAAACTCCGGCGACTGCCGACGTGTCTGTCGTTAGGATTAACCCCCCCACCTAATTACCACCTCACTGCCACTGACATGTGGGCCCATGCCCCACTGACACTTTTAGTTAGGATTTAATTAGCACTAACAGTCTCTGTTAATTAGGCTAGTCACTGACCAGTGGGTCCCAGCGTCAGGTTTGACCTGGGCTGACGCTGTTGACCTGATGACGTCATTCTGACGTCAGGCTGACGCAGTAATGCTTTTCTGGATTTTAAATAAATCTATTTGATTTATTTATTTTCAGAAAATGTCCAAAACTTCAAAAAATCATAGAAAATAATCTATAAGTCAGATTGAAATAAGTTATATATGAAAAATTATCAAAAAAATTCAAGGAATCCATCTGTACCATTTTCATGCATGTTTGAACAATGTTTGTCCTCTGTTTTGGACAAAACAAATAAAGGGCATTTAAATAATCATATATGGGGTTGGAATTTGAATCTTGTACTCAAACCAACTTCATTTAAATCATAGCTAGATGCATTAGCTCAAATCACAGCATATTGCCATGTCATGATCATGCATCATATTGTTGCATTGCATTGATTGTGTCCTTCTCTGTTTGCCGGTAACCGTCCCCTCTCAGTCAATGATGTTTCCGACGATGTGATCGATGACACCGATGAAGAGCTATATTATCTTCAGAAGTGCCAGGCAAGCAAAAACCCCTTGTTCATTCCGATACAATCCCCCTCTCTCGCTCCTGCTCTCTTTTACTGCATTAGGGCAACACCGATTCAACTGTTACATGCTGCGGTAGTTGAACCCTTTCCTCTGCATGACCTGTCATTGCCACAGTAAATAGATGAAACCCACTAGCATGAGTAGGAGTTGTTTGAGCCCTGATGTGCCTACTCATTCATGCTTGTTTGTCATGCCTGCTACTTCTTAGAGTTGAGTCATGTTTGATTCATCGGGGATGAATCGGAATGTGGTGAACATGTCCTATTGATGAGAGCTAAGTGTGTGAACACGATTTGGTAAAGGTAGCGGTGAGAGGCCATGTAGGAGTACATGGTGGGTTGTCTCATTGCAGCCGTCCTCAGGAACTGAGTTCTGTGTTTGTGATCCATGAACAGTTACTACCACACATTGGAATGCTTAAGTGCCCCTCTCGACTTATTAATCAACCTGATCTCTGTCCAGGAGTTGCAACTAGTTTCTGGTGTTTGTAGGTAGTGTTAGTAGTCTACCAAGTGGTACCTGGTACAGGTGGGCTTGGGACAGACTAGGCACAGTGGCACGGTGTACCAAGTGGCACCCGGATGGTGGGCTTGGGAACCCTGCACACATCGTTTGGGGCCATGAGTGACACCCCGGCCGGATCTCCTTGCGGATGGAACCCGAATAGGTGATAAACCTGGACGAGAGACTTGTTGGTTAGTCAGGTCGTGGCTGACTCCCTCGCCCGGCTTCCGCTTGAAGGTTGCCGAGGTACATGACGTGTACAGGGCTATAAGTGGCGAGAGCGTGTGTGAAGAAGTACACCCCTGCAGGGTTATCATTATCTATTCGAATAGCCGGATTCCTCGGATATGGAAACTTGGACCCCTTGTACAGTTCATAGACAAGTGAAAGTGGATACTCTAAAATGCGCAAGATAAGCGTGAGTGCTATGGATGGCATTCTCGCAGGGAGACGGGAGCGGATCCATAGTGGTGTATTGGTACGGTGAATTTGTGGACTCGTGTGCGCCACCTCAAAAGAGTTACTTGCAGTCGTAGTTCAGGTTAGCCACTGAGTCAAGCTGGCTTGCTACAGTTAAACTCCACCACCCCCTTTGTTGATACCGATGCATATGTAGATAGTTCTGATGTAAGTCTTGCTGGGTACATTTGTACTCACGTTTGCCTATTTTATGTTTTTGCAGAGAGACGACAGTCTCGCTTGTAGTTCCGCGTGGACTTCGACGTTTAGCTTGTTACCTCAGCTACGATCTTGTGCCCTCGGCAGGATCTGGTAGATAGTCAGGCTTCTCAGCCTTCTTCATTTGTAGTTGTCTGTACTCAGACATGTTAAGCTTCCGCATGTGCTTTGCATTGTATGCTATGACTGCTGGGTCATGAGACCCATGTTTGTAATATCTCGCTCCTCGGAGCCTAATGAATAAATACTTGAGTCGTAGAGTCTTGTTGTGATGCCATGTTGTATGTACTCATATCGGGCATATTGTGTGTATGATTGAAATGCTTGCTATGAGTGGGATCCGACAATCTAGTTGTTTATCCTTGGCAGCCTATCATATGGGGAAATGTAGTCTAGTGCTTTCTGAGCGATAGTAGTCCGCTACAGCCCGGTTCACCGGAGTCCTGCTAGCCCAGCACTACTGCTCAGGACACTTGACTGGCCGGCATGTGTTTCACTTTGTTCCTGTGTCTGTCCCTCCGGGGAAATGTCACGCGGTGACATCCGGAGTCCTGCCTAGCCTGCTACAGCCCGGGTTCCCGGAGTCCTGTTAGCCCAGTGCTACAGCCCGGATTCACACGCTGCTGACCGACATGCTCGATGTGATACATGTATGCCTGTCCCCATGGGTTAGTGTCGCTTTGGGTTCACGACTAGCCATGTCGGCCCGGGTTCTCTGTCATATGGATGCTAGCGACACTATCATATACGTGAGCCAAAAGGCGCAAACGGTCCCGGGCCAGGTAAGGTGGCACCCATGGAAATACCGTGCGTGAGGCCGCAAAGTGATATGATGTGTTACATGCTAGATCGGTGTGACTTAGGATCGGGGTCCTGACAGCTTTGGTATCAGAGCCCGACTGCCTGTAGGATTACCAAGCTATTCTGGTCGAAGTCGTGTCTAGAAATGCTTTAGTTATATAAGGGAATTGATTGTGGAAGGGAACGTAAGGCTCTTTTTACTCCTTATACCTCATGGCCTTCTGATCTGAGTCAACCTCTTCTCTTCTACAGGGGTTAAGAACTAGGCTTCTCTTCTATCTCTCAGGATGACGTGTTACTAAACCGTAGTTGCCTAGGATTGTTGAGTTCAAGCCTCAGTTCAGTTCCTACTACTTCCATATGTTCATAGCTGGCCTCAGAACCTTGATATTGTGTATTGAGTGGTTATGCCACCATTTTGCAGGATGTCTCAAATCTTTTTGAGCATTTACGGCCGTTATGCTGTCCGAGTCATCCCAGGTTTCTAAATAGTCTGATGCATTTGCAAATCTTTCCTCCGTGTTCCCGTTGTCCTTTTGGGCCAGATTAAGCACACTAATCGGTGAGTTGAGGTACTCTGTTGCCTCGACATATATGTTGGAGCTATTATTATGACCTAGGTGTCTTAGAGGACCACCTAATAATCTATCCATGTTTTGTGTTTCCAGTGTGATGAATCTGGCCACCTTTCTTGAAAGCATCCCGTGATGTTACTTAGTAGTAGGTATTCTATTCCTGGGTTTTTGAACCCGAGATTCACCCTACTTACTTCATGTTGATAGTGTTTGCTCGTTCCTTTAGGTTATTAGTAACCTTTGCATCAGTCCTCGAGGTCCATGGTATTTCCTTCTTCCAAATACTATGAACCACTTATGGCAGAAGTTTGTTGAACCAAAAGCTCACAATCAGAGTACTCTTGAGGAGTTCTGCATTTATAATTGTGATTCCGCCAGTTCTACCTTCCTGCATGGGTTATCTGGAAGAAACCTGTTGAACTTGGTTCGACATATTAATCTATGCATCCACAACTCAGAAAGATATATGTCCTCTTGAGTTGTCTCTCTTCATTTGTATTCCGACCATCCTCTATTAGTTGATAGCCAAGGGTATGTGTGCATTCGTGTTATCGATGCTTATTACTCTTGTGGTCCGTCAAGCCATTCTATTCCAGAATGACTAGGAGAAACAAACTCCAGTACCTCATCCATTCCTAAGATTGGGTCAAAGCAGTTGTATTCCGCAGATCGAAATGCCAATCCAGCTTTTGTTCTGTTCTACCTTGGAGTGTTGCCTCCTTATGTCATGATTGTCATGAGAATTGCACCACCTCTTATGAATTCTTGACGCAGTGATACTTCTTGCCATCATTGTTCATTCCTCGGTTCCGTGTTCTTGTAACCGGAGTGCCGACAAGTGTACTGTGATGTGTGAAATCAATACTCCTAGCAACTCCGTTGCTGGGTAGTTTAAGGACAATAACTTCATTCTTAGCGTGTTGGTTATTGAATCATCATCATAAGATTTATCGTGCGACCTAGTCCATTTTCCCTGGTGCACTCCTCGATCAGTGAGATAGGATTGTGTCAATCCATCACCCTCTTGATCACATCGTCTTGCCCTGAAAAGCAAGATTTTTCTCGAGCTTAGTAACATATCGGTGGTTCATGATTTTCCGGATATCTTCACGGAAGTATCACCAGGTCGTCCCCTGACCGATATGTTGAGTTTGTCATCAAGTTGGTTTTTTAATAAACCACCCCTTCTCCAAGAATCTGTGTTGGATACCCCTGAGCTAGTTGGTTAAGCTAAACAACAACTTGGAGAGTTGGAAGATTAAAAGCTTTGCCAAATTTGGTTCTTTCTGAAGGGATATCTTTGTGTTGTGTGTGTGTTGAAGAAAGATGATATCTTCACCAATTGGTTCTCGTGATCAGTTGTTGGATCTATTGTCTCGTCAAAACTTTAACTTGAGTATGGGCTATCATCAAGTCAAATCGGAACCAAAGATGGTCGTAATGTTGTCTTACCCGTGGTTGTTTTCTCGAGCATACACCATTATATCTTTTGGGTCTGACCAATGCTATCACCTAGTTCACATAATTATGGATTTCCATTTATATGGAAACCTGGATGAATTGTTGTTAGGCCCATTGACCTCATTTTAATCCTGTCCATGATTCATGTTGAACATCTAAGTTAGTGTTGGAAACTTTTGTAAGCATTATCTTCATGTTACGTTCATGAAATACATGTTTGGTGTAAGAAGTGACTTTCTCCAAGTTCATGTGCATTAGGTGCAAGTTGCCGCCGTGAATTCAAGAAAGATTGTTTTTGCTTCCTTTGGAATCGTCCCAAGTCAGTCATGTACATGCGAAGTATTCTATGGTCTGATAGACTGATCATCTTCATTCTATACGTATCCCTAGCACACCAAGACACTGACTGATTGGTTCTAGGAAAAGGAGTTAAGTGCTAATCCATGGTAATGCACAAGACTTTGATATCCTTGATGAGGGTTCCCCACCTGAACTCGGTAGTGTTTTATCATAAGACTACTACGTGGTCATGCTTGTCTTGGATAGCATGTTCACAGGTTTGTAACAGAACCAGCTCATGTTTTGGAGCTTGCTATCGTAGTTCATTTCCCGAGAATCTCGCAACGTCATCTCGTCGAATTGTGTTGCAAACTTTCATTTTTATTTCTAGACTTGATGAGTCTGGAATATCCTGACATCAACCAGATCTGAATCTCAGGCAGATATGATGGTTGGAACTATTCCAAGAATCTATGGTGTAGGTCCCGACAAGGTTGATGTTGGCCAACACACCTAACCGGAAGGCCTACTATTGTAGTATCCTGGTTGAAGAAGTTAGTCACCTCCCCATAAGGATCTCGCAGGATCTGCCTCCGTAGTTATTCCTTATGGATTCTTGAGCTTCCGAAGTCCGACCTTTTACTTGATGTTCTAGATATCAAACCATATCTATGAATGGATTAAGCTAGCACATCAAGGAGAACATTAGAGGTGGAGTGCTAAATGTCTCTCGGTCGATCATCCAGATTCTGTTTCCTTAGCCTCGCTAAGGGGAAGTCTGAGAAGGTGTTATCTTCCCTTGTATCCGCATCATCCATCACCGTTCATCATGGTGGTATGTTGTGTTGCCAGGATCCTTGACACGGATATTGGTAAAACCTTAATGAATATGGAGATGCTCGAGTTCTTGAGAGCACGCACAAGCACTAGGTTTTACCGTTGGCGTTGACTGGGATTTGCTTCCAGTTTCCTAGGTTATGTTATAACCTTTTCAAACAGTGGACTCACTCTCGACTGTTGAGTTCTTCCCCAGTTACCAGAATCATTCCCAACATTTGCATTTTGTTCCCAACTTGCACCTCAGTAGTTGTTGTTCATGATCATATTCAAAAGTGGACTTACCATAGGCCCCATCCATTTCAGATGATAAGCAAAAATCATCCATTGCGTTGTCTTCAACAAGGTAGTCCACATCATCCATCCTAGTCGGAGTATGCCATTCTTTCGAACCCCTTCCAATGATCGAATGTGATTGCCTTAGGCTGGTATAAAGAGTTTCAACGATCTTTGTATCAAAAGTAATTCTTTTTGCCACTTAAGGTAATAATTTTACGAGTCACCTCCCCTAAGGTGCCCCGTTGTGGAATCATGGCAATCAATCTCCTCGCTACCTTGAAACCATGCACCATCCTATTCCAGCGTGGAATTGTTGCCTACCAATTTGAACCCTTGTCATCTATTACCTTCCATCTCTCTCGATGTGTGTTTTGCCTCTCAGCTCCAGAGAAGTTACTATGTCTCATTCCATGAGTTGTTCTTGTGATCATTAAGATGATCCTAAGTTGCTCGAACCTCAGGAAGGTCGATTCCTCTTAAATTATCCCTTTCTACTCGTTGTCATGTTGGATGCAGTTCTCAAAGCAAGACGTCGAGATCAAGGTGATGCAATGAATCAACATCCTCGGGAAGGGCAGTTGGATCGAGAAGACTGCGATAGTTTTGTGCCCCCCCTCCTTCTTACCTCACGTCTCGAATCTCGGGCCGAGATTCTTGTTTAGTGGGGGTGAGTTGTCACAGCCCTAGAATTTGATTGCAATTAGTTTCATAAGCATCCTGCATCATGTCTAAATTTCTGAAACTTGAATTGAGGAAAGTGGAAGCCTCAAAAACTTAAATAAAAAAGGGGCAAGAACCCTTAAGCTTGCATTCAGTGAAACCAAAATGGCCTTCATTAATGTTTGATAATTTTGGCAAGGGTTTATATCCAAACCAAAAATATTGAACATTTTTAAGGAATTATTTTGGCACTGAATTTAAATCATTATTGTATTTGAATTTGGAATTATATTCATAATATTCATAATATATGGGATATATTTTCAATTAACTTTTGAAATGTTTTATGTGCTGTTGGAAAAGTCCATCTAGCAACATAAAATTACTCAAAGGGTTTTGTCACTGTTTTGAAATTCTTTTGAATATGAATCAGTGGCAAAATGATTCAATAAAAGAAAACAGAACAAAATTTTTAAACAGAACAGAACTTACCTGGCAGCCCACTTACCTGGCCAGCTGGCGGCCCGGTAAGACAGCCCAGCCCACCAGGGGCAGAGGCGTCTTCCACCCCGCGCCAGTCGGACGCAGGGCGCGTGCTCGCCGCGCGCCGGCGCACGCCCGGCCACCTCCTGCTTCCACCGCGACGCCTCGGCCCTTCTAGCATCGCCACACGACCCTCCTCGGTCCCCTATCACTTTCCCCTCTCTCCCTCGAGCGCCCTCCCTCCTCTGCTCTCTTCCCACACGCGCCCGAGCGGAGCTCGTCGTCGCCGACGCAATTTGCCGCGACCACCACCGTCCCAACGATGCCCCAAGCTGTTCCCGAGCTCCTGCACCTCGTCGCCAACCTCCTCACCGACTCACGCCACCAGGAGATCCCCGAAGCGACGCCCTCAACATCATCTTCAACCTCCTGCACCGAGCGTCGCCGTCGTCGATTCGCCGTCACCAGCGCGTCCCCGAGCTCTCTGACGATTCCATCGGATGCGCTGTGAGCTCCGCCATCGTTTCCCCCTCTCCCCGTACTCTACCTCCCTCTCTAGCCGCCGCTCGTAACGAGCCCGAGAGCTCTTCGCCGCCGGCTATGTCGCCGCCATGGCTATGGCTGCTGGAGATCGCACTCGAGCACACCACTGCGCTCAGTGCCTCCCCACGAGCCCGCAGCACGCCCCAGCTCGCCCTCCCGTGCCCCCTAGCTCTCACTCGCATCTCGCCCAAACTCCGGCCGTCGCCTTGGAGCTCGCCGTCGTCGACTCCGGGCACCCCGTGACCTGCTGCTGCCTCCGCTGGATGCGCGGGAGCCAGAGCTCCTCCCTAGTGCCCCCAGCGCGCCAAACCACCGCCCGTAGCGCATTCCCGAGCCGCGCCGCCGTCGTTTTGCTCGCCGCCGGCGAAACTCCGGCGACTGCCGACGTGTCTGTCGTTAGGATTAACCCCCCCACCTAATTACCACCTCACTGCCACTGACATGTGGGCCCATGCCCCACTGACACTTTTAGTTAGGATTTAATTAGCACTAACAGTCTCTGTTAATTAGGCTAGTCACTGACCAGTGGGTCCCAGCGTCAGGTTTGACCTGGGCTGACGCTGTTGACCTGATGACGTCATTCTGACGTCAGGCTGACGTAGTAATGCTTTTCTGGATTTTAAATAAATCTATTTGATTTATTTATTTTCAGAAAATGTCCAAAACTTCAAAAAATCATAGAAAATAATCTATAAGTTAGATTGAAATAAGTTATATATGAAAAATTATCAAAAAAATTCAAGGAATCCATCTGGACCATTTTCATGCATGTTTGAACAATGTTTGTCCTCTGTTTTGGACAAAACAAATAAAGGGCATTTAAATAATCATATATGGGGTTGGAATTTGAATCTTGTACTCAAACCAACTTCATTTAAATCATAGCTAGATGCATTAGCTCAAATCACAGCATATTGCCATGTCATGATCATGCATCATATTGTTGCATTGCATTGATTGTGTCCTTCTCTGTTTGCCGGTAACCGTCCCCTCTCAGTCAATGATGTTTCCGACGATGTGATCGATGACACCGATGAAGAGCTATATTATCTTCAGAAGTGCCAGGCAAGCAAAAACCCCTTGTTCATTCCGATACAATCCCCCTCTCTCGCTCCTGCTCTCTTTTACTACATTAGGGCAACACCGATTCAACTGTTACATGCTGCGGTAGTTGAACCCTTTCCTCTGCATGACCTGTCATTGCCACAGTAAATAGATGAAACCCACTAGCATGAGTAGGAGTTGTTTGAGCCCTGATGTGCCTACTCATTCATGCTTGTTTGTCATGCCTGCTACTGCTTAGAGTTGAGTCATGTTTGATTCATCGGGGATGAATCAGAATGTGGTGAACATGTCCTATTGATGAGAGCTAAGTGTGTGAACACGATTTGGTAAAGGTAGCGGTGAGAGGCCATGTAGGAGTACATGGTGGGTTGTCTCATTGCAGCCGTCCTCAGGAACTGAGTTCTGTGTTTGTGATCCATGAACAGTTACTACCACACATTGGAATGCTTAAGTGCCCCTCTCGACTTATTAATCAACCTGATCTCTGTCCAGGAGTTGCAACTAGTTTCTGGTGTTTGTAGGTAGTGTTAGTAGTCTACCAAGTGGTACCTGGTACAGGTGGGCTTGGGACAGACTAGGCACAGTGGCACGGTGTACCAAGTGGCACCCGGATGGTGGGCTTGGGAACCCTGCACACATCGTTTGGGGCCATGAGTGACACCCCGGCCGGATCTCCTTGCGGATGGAACCCGAATAGGTGATAAACCTGGACGAGAGACTTGTTGGTTAGTCAGGTCGTGGCCGACTCCCTCGCCCGGCTTCCGCTTGAAGGTTGCCGAGGTACATGACGTGTACAGGGCTATAAGTGGCGAGAGCGTGTGTGAAGAAGTACACCCCTGCAGGGTTATCATTATCTATTCGAATAGCCGGATTCCTCGGATATGGAAACTTGGACCCCTTGTACAGTTCATAGACAAGTGAAAGTGGATACTCTAAAATGCGCAAGATAAGCGTGAGTGCTATGGATGGCATTCTCGCAGG
Organism: Triticum urartu; assembly: GCF_056163025.1. Taxonomy (NCBI): domain Eukaryota; kingdom Viridiplantae; phylum Streptophyta; class Magnoliopsida; order Poales; family Poaceae; genus Triticum; species Triticum urartu. The sequence goes on from NC_141873.1 coordinate 124,593,638, forward strand.
GAGACGGGAGCGGATCCATAGTGGTGTATTGGTATGGTGAATTTGTGGACTCGTGTGCGCCACCTCAAAAGAGTTACTTGCAGTCGTAGTTCAGGTTAGCCACTGAGTCAAGCTGGCTTGCTGCAGTTAAACTCCACCACCCCCTTTGTTGATACCGATGCATATGTAGATAGTTCTGATGTAAGTCTTGCTGGGTACATTTGTACTCACGTTTGCCTATTTTATGTTTTTGCAGAGAGACGACAGTCTCGCTAGTAGTTCCGCGTGGACTTCGACGTTTAGCTTGTTACCTCAGCTATGATCTTGTGCCCTCGGCAGGATCTGGTAGATAGTCAGGCTTCTCAGCCTTCTTCATTTGTAGTTGTCTGTACTCAGACATGTTAAGCTTCCGCATGTGCTTTGCATTGTATGCTATGACTGCTGGGTCATGAGACCCATGTTTGTAATATCTCGCTCCTCGGAGCCTAATGAATAAATACTTGAGTCGTAGAGTCTTGTTGTGATGCCATGTTGTATGTACTCATATTGGGCATATTGTGTGTATGATTGAAATGCTTGCTATGAGTGGGATCCGACAATCTAGTTGTTTATCCTTGGCAGCCTATCATATGGGGAAATGTAGTCTAGTGCTTTCTGAGCGATAGTAGTCCGCTACAGCCCGGTTCACCGGAGTCCTGCTAGCCCAGCACTACTGCTCAGGACACTTGACTGGCCGGCATGTGTTTCACTTTGTTCCTGTGTCTGTCCCTCCGGGGAAATGTCACGCAGTGACATCCGGAGTCCTGCCTAGCCTGCTACAGCCCGGGTTCCCGGAGTCCTGTTAGCCCAGTGCTACAGCCCGGATTCACACGCTGCTGACCGACATGCTCGATGTGATACATGTATGCCTGTCCCCATGGGTTAGTGTCGCTTTGGGTTCACGACTAGCCATGTCGGCCCGGGTTCTCTGTCATATGGATGCTAGCGACACTATCATATACGTGAGCCAAAAGGCGCAAACGGTCCCGGGCCAGGTAAGGTGGCACCCGTGGAAATACCGTGCGTGAGGCCGCAAAGTGATATGATGTGTTACATGCTATATCGGTGTGACTTACGATCGGGGTCCTGACATCACTCCTCATTTTCGATGGAGTTGTGGTGTTGAAATTTTATCTGGTGAATCACCAGGAGTATATGACCCGTGAAAGCTCTCGGGTTTGCATAGATTAGGGAAGGCATTGGTCCAACCCACCGGGTATCTTAGGAACATATACTACAAAGTTTAGAAGTAAATAACTCAAGCTCGAAAGCAGAGCGTCGTTGGCCATATCAGATAATAGAATTTACCAATGGCATTATGTATCAGGGAAAGAACTTCTCAAGGTTTTTGTATATAAAGGACATTGTCGGATTGATAATTCAACAAAGGATTTGACGGTCCACAACGGAGTTGATGCGAGCATCGGCACACAATCAGAAGAAGAAACAATGCAAAGGGAATGGGGTATAGGAACAACTGACTATTCAAAGCTCAAATGTAAAGGAATTATGATTTCCAATTCAAGGGATCAGAAAGCAAATGCTCTGATTAAGGATGAATATGTTGAGTAGGCTTAGGGGTTCAATCACTGGCAATTTGATTGGTCTAGATCTAGCTCATATCCAAATGACATCTGAGCTGAAAGGATAATCTTAGGATTCGACTGATGATTGTGAACATTCTCAACTTATTGAATAAATTGACTCAAGAATGATAGTGACAAGGAATGCCAATAGGATTACTATACTTATGGGGTTAACCATAATGCAAGCAAGCAAGAATTTCAAAAGCAATAAGCTGCTAAGGATTTTCGGAAGATCGAATATTATTTTGAAGAACTTAGTGAAACACACGAACAACTAGGGATGGGCGGATACTCGCTAAGTGCGAGAAATTATCCATAGGGGTGTATATGTGGATAATGAACTGCAAGGCAGTAGGTACAAAGTATTCTTGGAACAATAGACAGGATTTCCAAGGTATCTTGTAATAACAAGATCAACTAGGAATGGAGTTATGGACGACAAGTGTATGTAGCTTTCCATAGGGATTTATCGGTGGTATGGAATTGCAACGACGAAGGGCACAAGGATCCCGGGAAAGCATCAAAGAGTGTCTTTAGAATCTTCTGGTGCAACAAGCGATCATCTGGCCTGAAGGGGCTCTCCAGGAGGAAGTATTTTCGAGAACCTAAAGTTAGATTTTAGCAAATCATTTAACCCAAATAGAAGAGAGGTCAGAGTCCCATAGTAAAGGTCGAGGAATAAAAGATCCTACTACCACCCAATGGCGACGTGGGCCCGTAAGCCACACAGCCATGTTAGTAAAAGTTTTTCAATGACTAGACTCGACTTCGGCCAAGGAGTCTGAAAGGGGATTCCTACAGGCAGTCGGCTCTGATACCAACTTGTGACGCCCCCGATTCAATCGTACACTAATCATACACGCAAACGTGTACGATCAAGATCAGGGACTCACGGGAAGATATCACAACACAACTCTACAAATAAAATAAGTCATACAAGCATCATATTACAAGCCAGGGGCCTCGAGGGCTCGAATACAGGAGCTCGATCATAGATGAGTCAGCGGAAGCAACAATATCTGAGTACAGACATAAGTTAAACAAGTTTGCCTTAAAGAAGGCTAGCACAAACTGGGATACAGATCAAAAGAGGCGCATGCCTCCTGCCTGGGATCCTCCTAAACTACTCCCGGTCGCCGTCAGCGGACTGCACGTAGTAGTAGGCACCTCCGGTGTAGTAGGAGTCGTTGTCGACAGTGGCGTCTGGCTCCTGGGCTCCAGCATCTGGTTGCGACAACCAGGTAGAAGGGAAAGGGGGGAAAGAGGAAGAAAAGCAACCGTGAGTACTCATCCAAAGTACTCGCAAGCAAGGAGCTACACTACATATGCATGGTTATATGTGTAAAAGGGCCATATCAGTGGACTGAACTGCAGAATGCCAGAATAAGAGGGGGATAACTAATCCTGTCAAAGACTACGCTTCTGGCAGCCTTCATCTTGCAGCATGTGGAAGAGAGTAGACTGAAGTCCTCCAAGTAGCATCGCATAGCATAATCCTACCTGGCGATCCTCTCCTCGTCGCCCTGTTAGAGAGCGACCACCGGGTTGTATCTGGCACTTGGAAGGGTGTGTTTTATTAAGTATCCAGTTCTAGTTGTCATAAGGTAAAGGTACAAATCCGGGTCGTCCTTTTACCGAGGGACACGGATATTCGAATAGATCAACTTCCCTGCAGGGGTGCACCACATTTCCCAACATGCTCGATCCCCTTTGTCCGCACACACTTTTCTGGGTCATGCCCAGCCTCGGAAGATCAACACGTCGCAGCCCTACCTAGGCACAACAGAGAGGTCAGCACGCCGGTCTAAATCCTATGGCGCAGGGGTCCGGGCCCATCGCCCATTGCACACCTACACGTTGCGAGGGCGGTCGGAAGCAGAACTAGCCCCCTTAATACAAGAGCAGGCTTACGGTCCAATCCGGCGCGCGCCGCTCAGTCGCTGACGTCACGAAGGCTTCGGCTGATACCACGACGTCGAGTGCCCATAACTGTCCCCGCGTAGATGGTTAGTGCGTATAGGCCAGTGGCCAGACTCAGATCAAATACCAAGATCTCGTTAAACGTGTTATCTTGAAATAACCGCGAACGCCGACCAGGGCCAGGCCCACCTCTCTCCTAGGTGGTCTCAACCTGCCCCGTCGCTTCGCCACAAAGATCCACACAGAGGGCCGTTGGGACAAAGGTCCTTTCAGCCCCCAATCCGTGAATCACTCGCGGGTGCTCCACAAGCTGACCCGTCTTTAGTCACCACATGTATCATGTATAAAGTATATAGTATATACGCGTGATCACCTCTCGAGTGATCACGGCCCGATAGTATAGCATGGCAGACGAACAAGAATGTAAGGCCACTGATGATAAACTAGCATCCTATACTAAGCATTTAGGATTGCAGGTAAGGTATCAATAGTTGGAGCAACAATGACAGGCTATGCATCAGAATAGGATTAACGGAAAGCAGTAACATACTACACTACTCTAATGCAAGCAGTATAGAGGAGAGTAGGTGATATCTGGTGATCAAGGGGGGGGGCTTGCCTGGTTGCTCTAGCAAGAGAGCGGGGTCGTCAACACCGTAGTCGATCAGGGCAGCAACGACGTCAGCCCCATAGTCTACCGAAGAGAAGAGGGGGGGAGAAACAATAAATATAATGCAAACAAAGCATCACAGAACATACTGAGGCAATACGCGGTGATAGGTATGCCCCAACGCGGTAGGAGGTGATACCGAAGAAGGGGGGAAACATCCGGGAAAGTATCCCCGGTGTTTTGCGTTTTCGGACAGATGAACCGGAGGGGGAAAGTTGCGAGTTTGATAGGTTAGGGATGTGTGGTGGACGAACGGGCGGCGTATCCGGATTCATCTCGTCGTTCTGAGCAACTTTTCAGTTGAAAATAATTTAATCCGAGTTACGGTTTAAAAGATATGATTTTCTAAAGATTTTATTAATTTCTGGAATTTAATTAATTATTTAATTTAATTCGAAAATGGATTTATGACATCAGCATGAGGTCATGCTGACGTGAGCAGTCAATAGGGTTGACTGGTCAACCTGACCAGTGGGTCCCACAGGTCAGAGACACATTTTAATTAAACAATTTAATTACCCTAATTAGTATTAATTAGGGTGTGGGCCCCACTGACATACTAATTAATTAGCTAATTAACTAACCAGGTTAATTAGATAACTAATGTTTAATTAGCTTAATTATTAGATTAGATTAATTAATTAAAATTAATTAAGTTAAGTATTTCTTTAATTAATTAATTATTTTTATTTTATTTTTAAATACGTTCTGGGCTAGGCCCACCTGTCATTGGCCCTAGGGGGCCTAGCGGGTTCGGGCGCTAGCGGATCGGGCGACGGGCGCTGGGACATGCGGGTGCGGGCACGAGGCGCTGAGGCGCACCCGCCCGATGCGAGGCGAGGTCGCCGGCGACGGCGGAGCCCGCTTGACGCAGTGAGTGAGCAGGGGGGAGTCCGCGGGCATGGGACGGCGCGTTGGGGTGCTGCGGAGCAGCGGCGGTGCGAGGTCAGCGGCAAGGTGACGCGGTGGCGCGGGGCGCGGCCATCGTAGTGGGACGGCGAGGCCATGGGCAGGCAAGGCGCAGCGATGCGGGAGGAAACAGGGTGGTGGCGCGGCGAGCGAGCGGCGCAGGCGAGGTGCGTCGGGGCGGGGCGACAGGCGCGGCCAGGTGGAGCGGCGCGCGGCCAGGGCGCGGGCGGGATGCAGGGTGTACGCATCTGGCGCGCCGGAGCACGGCGGCGCAGGCAGCAGCGGCGTGTGTGCGCGCGGTGGCGCACCGAGGGAGTCGCGGACGGCGCGGGGACAGGGGAAGGAGGAGGGCGGAGGCCGTGGACTCACCGCGAATTGTAGGGACGGGGCAGCAGGGGGGGGGGGCGAGGTGGAGGTCGGGGACGACGGCGACGCGGTGCAGGCCGACAAGGAGGAGGAGGTAGGCTGGCGAGGTGGCACGGCGACGGAGAGGACGGCGGCGATCCGCGACGGGGTAGGGGCGCCGTGCGTCGACGGCGTGTGACGAGGAGGGGGAGGAGGACGAGCGGCGGAGTCGGGGAGACGGCACCGACGACGACGGGTAGCGGGGCGTCTCCGACGGGGGTTCCGAGCGGCGACGTAGCTACGGGGGTGACGGCGTCATTCGGCGGTGTCGAGCGGCCTCCTCCTCCCGATCCAATCGGGAGAGAGGGGGAAGATATTTAGGGGAGTGGGGGAAGTGGGGGTGTGTCGGTGAGTGGGGGTGTGGGGAAAGGATAAGGGTGCGGGGGTGGGCCGCAGCTGGGCCGGCCTGTGGCCTGCTAGGCCGAAGCCCAGGGGGATGGGGGTCTTCGTCTTTTTTTTGTTAATTTTCTCTTTTCTTTTACTTATTCTTTTCTGTTCTATTTTAGTTTACACATTATTTTTAGTTTATTAAAATATGACATTAGCTCCTAAAACAATGTTTCACCATAACCCACTGCCATAAAAGTTTAATACTTATAACAATTTAGTTTTGAAAATGTTTATTATTTTTAAAGCATTTAAATAATTGTATTTGCTACCGTTTTATTCATTTTAGAGTATTGAAACATTTTATAAAAGTGTGGTTTCTCCACCATAATTACCTATGCATTATTTAGCTCACTCCGAACATTTTAGTTTTAAAGTTTGAAAACTTTTGTTGTTTGCCTGATTTTGAATTTTGAATTTGAATCAGTTTCGAACTAATGCGAGATTAACAACAGTAATCATGGTGACTCAGCATCGTTAACGTGGGACTACTGTAGCGTAACTATCCGGGCATCGCAAGCACACAGGGTTAAGAGCTAGCAGAGGGAGGGGGAGAAGAAATGCAGTGTACGCCGGACCACGGCGACTGCGATGGATAGTGGCTATGGCACCGTGTTCGACATGATGAGCATGGAGTCGTCGACAAGCTACCCCGTCGGCGGCACGGCGAGCGACACCGTCGACGAACTAGTTGTGGTGCTCGCGCAAAGACAGTCGACCGAGGAGGAGAATGCAGTGCTCGCGCCATGGTATCGTCAGTGCAGTGGGCGAGAGAGGAGGCCGAGATGATCGACGCCGGGAACGACTCCAGTGTAGTAGGGCGAGAGAGAGGAGGCCAAGATGATTGACCCCGTCGGTGGTGCGGCAAACTGCAGTGTGCACGAAGGCAGAGGACAGAAGAAAGGAGTGTGCGCGCCATTGCGGCGTCAGTGCAGCAGGAGGACGACAGAGAGTAGGCCGAGATGAGCGACGCCCGAAACGACTCTACTGTAGTAGGACGTGGGCAAGGAGATCAAGGGGAAGAGCTTTGGCGTTGAGAGGAACGAATAGGAGAGCTCTGAGTAGAGGACAGAGGAGCTCGACATGGCAGCGTCAGTGCAGTAGACTGCTGTTCATAGAGAGATGAAGCTACGATCGTCGAAACCAAAAACTTACAACACGAATGTTGTGAGGAACTGTAAGATTAGGCTGCTGGTCAAAGGAAATTTCAAATGATCGATCGTGCGCGATGAATCTGACAAAATTTGTCCCTAATAGCTCCAAACGGGAACACAAGATTAAGAACTTACGGCCGATGAAACTACGAACCGATCGCCTAAATGGAACCGTAGCATCGAGGTGCATCTTTTTCGTGTAGAGCTTACCTCGAACCGAAGCACCATTGTGTAGATCAGAGGGGCATGGAAGAGAGGAGATTAGGGAGGAGCTTACTGGAGGTTGAAGAAGACACCACGTAAACAACTCGCATCCCTCCCGTTTCTCCTCGTGTAGGGGCCCGCTCGCTGCGCTTCCGCTCACCCTGGCTCCAGAGAAACTACCGATTCGAGGGTTCTCAGCGAGCCAGTCCCAGAGGTGCTTTAAGTTTCATGCTATGCAGGCCCAGCAGTAAAACCAGGCAACCAATCATCCCATTCCCTTCTCGCACATGCCTGGTTGGGCCTCCTGCAGGCAACCAAACACGCCCTAAGGTGACCCGCAGGGCTTGGAACATCCGCGAGACATGGCCGCACCAGGGGAGCACGTCTTTGGAAAGATGAATATTTCAGGCCAATAATATAGACCTATTAGCATTCTTCAGACTACTATATGACTGCTCTGCTTTATAAAAGGAAACTCTTCTGCTACACTTCTATTTTAATCACTGTATCTTAACTGCAATGTTAGAACATTAACAAGTACATCAGCATAACTGATGCACACAGTGACGCAGAGGAGGCGCGCCCCAGCCACTAGTGTTGAGTAAGAGTGTAGGACATGTCGTTCAGCTAGGTAGGTATGTAGCTGATAGAACAACATAGGGCCATGATTCTATTTGATTCGAGGGCCTACGTTGTAGCATACATATATGGATAATCAACTAACGTCCCAAAACAAGTGATCGAGCATGTTCTGTTTGCGCCCAGAAATAAACGTGCCAAACTAGCTACCAGGCCACATATGCATGTGTGTGTGCATCCACGTGCACGTTTGTATGATTGGTGTAGATCAGAGTGGCAAGCTGAACAAAATGCATGGCACCATCGAAAAGGACAGGAAATGACGTACGTGGCACGTGAAAGTGACTCAAAAGAAAGCTTGGAAGCAAGATTTGAGAAGAAATTGAGTTGCTAGAAGGGCAAGCTCATGTCATACAGAGGCTGATTAATTCTTATTAATTCGGTCCTCACGAGTATGCCTACGTTTCTCTTGTGTTTCTTTGAGGTTCCAGTTGGATTTAGAAAAAGGCTGGACTTTTATAGATCCCGGTTCTTCTAGCAGAGTGATGAACTCAAAAGAAAATACAGACTCGCCAAATGGGACATTATTTGTCGACCAAAAGACCAAGGGGGTTTTGGCATTGAAAATCTTGAAGTTAAAAACAGATGTCTTCTCATCAAGTGGCTGTCTAAGTTATCTGTAGAGACAGAGGCCACATGGGCGCAGATTCTCCGTAGTAAGTATCTTCATTCCAAAACCTTGTCCCAGGTGACAGCAAGACCGACGGATTCGCCATTTTGGAAAGGGTTGATGAGAGTCAAATCAGCCTTTTTCAATAGGACAAAGTTTATAATCGGAAATGGTACCAACACGCGTTTCTGGGAGGATACTTGGCTAGGAGAGACACCCCTCGCACTTCAATACCCGTCTCTTTATAGTATTGTTCAACGACGAGACGTGTACGTTGCTACAGTATTTCCGTCCATCCCCCTTAATATTCATTTCAGGAGAACGCTAGCTGGTAACCGTTGGGAAGCTTGGCTCCATTTAGTGCGTAGACTGATGGAGGTCCAGTTGTCTCAACAGCCCGATCAGTTGCGCTGGAAGCTTACTAGGAGTCTAGGACTGGGGAGTTTATAGTTAAATTGATGTATCTCGATGTTATCAACGCTAGTCCCATTCCTACTTCCAAACATGTCTGGAAAGTCAAAGTTCCTTTGAAAATTGAAGTGTTTATGTGGTTTGTACATAAACAAGTAATCTTAACCAAGGACAATTTGGCAAAGCGTAACTAGACAGGACCTACTAGGTGTAGTTTTTGTGATCGGGGTGAAACCATCAAACACCTTTTTCTTGACTGCCCGATGGCAAAAGTGTTATGGCGGACGGTGCACATAGCCTTTAATACTACTCCTCTGAATTCTGTCAGCACGTTATTTGGAACGTGGCTTAACGGGATAGAGGCCGAAATAGCGAGACACATTCGCGTAGGAGTATGTGCTTTATTGTGGGCAGTCTGGAATTGCAGAAATGACTTGGTTTTTAACAGAACAACAAATTTTCATTTTTTGCAGGTTATCTTCCGAACCACTACTTTGATCCGTATGTGGTCGCTACTCACTCCGACGGAGGCTAGGGAGTGTTTGGTTACTGGATCTATCCGATGGGAGATGGTAGCACAGGATATATTTGACCGTTTTGGGCTGCGGCCAACTCTCAATAGCTTCAATCTTGGCTTTATCAACTTCAATTCCCTATGGAGTAACAACATAGCCAAGAAAAGATACTCGGTCGGTGCAAAAGGTGCACTTCCCAAGGTTACCAAACAAACGTGCATCACATACAGCAATAAAAACAACACGTAAATGTTCCAAATGTTCCTCCAAAGATCTGCTATGAATCAGTATATCATCAAAATAGACTACCACAAATCGTCCAATATAAGCACGTAAAACTTCGTCCATTAATCCCATGTAAGTACTAGGTGCATTAGTTAACCCAAAAGGCATGACTAACCACTCATATAATCCAAACTTAGTTTTAAATGCTTTTTTCCATTCATCTCCCAATTTCATACGAATTTGATGGTATCCACTACGCAAATCAACTTTGGAGAATATTGTAGAGCCACTCAATTCATCAAGCATATCATCTAGCCTAGGAATAGGATGACGATAACGAATAGTAATATTATTAATGCCTCTACAATCAACACACATACGCGACATACCATCCTTTTTTGTCACTAGTATAATAGGAACAACACAAGGACTAAGAGATTCGCGTATATAACCTTTGTCGAGCAGCTCCTGTACTTGACGCATAATCTCCTTCATCTCTTCTGGATTGGTATGGTATGGCGCACGGTTAGGCAGTGAAGCACCGGGAATTAAGTCAATCTGATGCTCAATCCGTCGAATAAGTGGTAATCCCGGTGGCACGTCTTGTGGAAAGACGTCAGTGAACTCCTGCAAAATGTTAGTGACAGCAGGAGGCAAAGAGGAAGGCACGTCCTCGAATGAAAATAATGTCTCTTTGCACACAAAAGCATAGAAAACAGATTAGCAAATCTAGCTCATCAATATCAGATTTGGTGGCAAGTAAACATGCACTTTTCAATTTAATTTCAGAAACAACACTAGATGGTTTATTATTAGGCTTCATTTGTTGCTCAAATTCTTTTGCCACAATCTGATTTTCACTCTTAATTTTCTCCTATTTTACTTCATTAGCTCTATTAATATCATCTTTCAAAATGGAATCAGGAGTCATAGGAAGCAAAGTTATATTTTTGTCCTTATGAACAAGAGTATACTAATTTTTTCTACCATGGTGTACAGATTTTTTATCAAATTGCCATGGTCTACCAAGTAATAAGGAACATGCTTGCATAGGTACCACATCACAATCAACATAATCAGCATATGTAGAGATACTAAAATGCACACGAACAATACGTGTTACCTTAACCTTGCCGTTGTTGTTGAACCATTGGATGTAGTAAGGATGTGGATGCGATCTTGTGGTGAGGGATAGCTTCTCCACCATCTCCATGCCAGCCAAATTGTTGCAGCTCCCTCCATCTATGATGACGCGAAAAGAACGTTCCTTCACAACTCCCTTTGTATGGAACAAATTATGCCTCTGATTTTGCTCAGCTTGTGTAACATGCACACTCAAAACACGTTGAGCAACTAAACATCCATACCTGTCGGCATCTTCAGCAGCCATGTACTGTGTCTCATGATCAGAATCATCTCCACTGTGTTCTTCACTTGTAATATGAGCCAAAGTCTCCTCATCATAGTCACTAGCGGACTCATACCCACCATCCTTAGTAACAATC